>NC_036839.1:27437552-27737552 GCF_002910315.2 Salvelinus sp. IW2-2015
CATATATTTGTTTGCCTTCACCTCCCTTATCTCACCTCACTTGCTCACATTGTATATAGACTTATTTTTTTTCACTGTATTATTGACTATATGTTTGTTTTACTCCATGTGTAACTATGTGTTGTTGTATGTGTCGAACTGCTTTGCTTTATCTTGGCCAGGTCGCAATTGTAAATGAGAACGTGTTCTCAATTTGCCTACCTGGTTAAATAAAGGTTAAATAAATAAAATAAAAAAAATACATTTTCCTAAGTATTTATTTGGACAGTGAAGCTAAATTTTTTATTTTGGCTCTATACTCCATAATTTTGGATTTGAGATGAAATGTTTTATATGAGGCGACGGTACAGAATGTCACCTTTTATCAGAGGGAATTTTCATACATATCTGTTTTACCGTTTAGAAATCAAATCAATTTATAAAGCCCTTCGTACATCAGCTGATATCTCAAAGTGCTGTACAGAAACCCAGCCTAAAACCACAAACAGCAAACAATGCAGGTGTAGAAGCACGGTGGCTAGGAAAAACTCCCTAGAAAGGCCAGAACCTAGGAAGAAACCTAGAGAGGAACCAGGCTATGAGGTGGCCAGTCCACTGGGTGGCCAGTCCTCTTCTGGCTGTGCCGGGTGAAGATTGTAACAGAACATGGCCAAGATGTTCAAATGTTCATAGATGACCAGCAGGGTCAAATAATAATAATCACAGTGGTTGTCGAGGGTGCAACAGGTCAGCACCTCAGGAGTAAATGTCAGTTGGCTTTTCATAGCCGATCATTAAGAGTATCTCTACCGCTCCTGCGGTCTCTAGAGAGTTGAAAACAGCAGGTCTGGGACAGGTAGCACATCCGGTGAACAGGTCAGGATTCCATAGCCGCAGGCAGAATAGTTGAAACTGGAGCAGCAGCAGCACGGCCAGCTGGACTGGGGACAGCAAGGAGTCATCAGGCCAGGTAGTCCTGAGGCATGGTCCTAGGGCTCAGGTCCTCCAAGAAAGAGAAAGAAAGAAAGAGAGAAAGAAAGAAAGAAAGAAAGAAAGAAAGAAAGAAAAAAAGAAAGAAAGAAAGAAAGAGAGAGAATTAGAGAGAGCATACTTAAATTCACACAGGACACCGGATAAGACAGGAGAAATACTCCAGATATAACAGACTGACCCTTGCCCCCCGACACATAAACTACTGCAGCATAAATACTGGAGGCTGAGACACGAGGGGTCGGGAGACACTGTGGCCACATCCGACGATACCCCCGGACAGGGCCAAACAGGCAGGATATAACCCCACCCACTTTGCCAAAGCACAGCCCCCACACCACTAGAGGGACATCTTCAACCACCAACTTACCATCCTCAGACAAGGCCGAGTATAGCCCACAAAGATCTCCGCCACGGCACAACCCAAGGAGGGGGCGCCAACCCAGACAGGAAGATCACGTCAGTGACTCAACCCACTCAAGTGACGCACCCCTCCTAGGGACGGCATGGAAGAGCACCAGTAAGCCAGTGACTCAGCCCCTGTAATAGGGTTAGAGGCAGAGAATCCCAGTGGAGAGAGGGGAACCGGCCAGGCAGAGACAGCAAGGGCGGTTCGTTGCTCCAGTGCCTTTCCGTTCACCTTCACACTCTTGGGCCAAACTACACTCAATCATAGGACCTACTGAAGAGATGAGTCTTCAATAAAGACTTAAAGGTTGAGACCGAGTCTGCGTCTCTCACATGGGTAGGCAGACTATTCCATAAAAATGGAGCTCTATAGGAGAAAGCCCTGCCTCCAGCTGTTTGCTTAGAAATTCTAGGGACAGTTAGGAGGCCTGTGTCTTGGGACCGTAGCGTACGTGTAGGTATGTACGGCAGAACCAAATCTGAAAGATAGGTAGGAGCAAGCCCATGCAATGCTTTGTAGGTTAGCAGTAAAACCTTGAAATCAGTGTAGAGAGGCTAGCACTGGAGTAATATGATCAAATTATTTGGTTCTAGTCAAGATTCTAGCAGCCGTGTTCAGCACTAACTGAAGTTTATTTAGTGCTTTATCCGGGTAGCCGGAAAGTAGAGCATTGCAGTAGTATAACCTAGAAGTGACAAAAGCATGGGTGAATTTTTCTGCATAATTTTTGTTGTTACGTAGATGGAAAAAAGCTGTCCTTGAAACAGTCTTGATATGTTCGTCAAAAGAGAGATCAGGGTCCAGAGTAACGCCGAGGTCCTTCACAGTTTAATTTGAGACGACTGTACAAGCATCAAGATTAATTGTCAGATTCAACAGAAGATCTCTTTGTTTCTTGGGACCTAGAACAAGCATCTCTGTTTTGTCCGAGTTTAAAAGTAGAACATTTTCAGCCATCCACTTCCTTATGTCTGAAACACAGGCTTCCAGCGAGGGCAATTTTGGGGCTTCACCATTTTTCATCGAAATGTACAGCTGTGTGTCATCTGCATAGCAGTGAAAGTTAACATTATGTTTCCGAATGACATCACCAAGAGGTAAAATATATAGTGAAAACAATAGTGGTCCTAAAACGGAACCTTGAGGAACACCGAAATTTACAGTTGATTTGTCAGAGGACAAACCATCCACAGAGACAAACTGATATCTTTCCGACAGATAAGATTGATACCAGGCCAGAACTTGTCCGTGTAGACCAATTTGGGTTTCCAATCTCTCCAAAAGAATGTGGTGATCGATGGTTTCAAAAACAGCACTAAGGTCTAGGAGCACGAGGACAGATGCAGAGCCTCGGTCTGACACCATTTAAAGGTAATTTACCACCTTCACAAGTGCAGTCTCAGTGCTACGATGAGGTCTAAAACCAGACTGAAGCGTTTCGTATACATTGTTTGTCTTCAGGAAGGCAGTGAGTTGCTGCACAATAGCTTTTTCAAAATCTTTTGAAAGGAATGTGAGATTTGAAATAGGCCGATAGTTTTTTATATTTTCTGGGTCAAGGTTTGGCTTTTTCAAGAGAGGCTTTATTACTGCCACTTTTAGTGAGTTTGGTACACATCCAGTGGATAGAGAACCGTTTGTTATGTTCAACATAGGAGGGCCAAGCACATGAAGCAGCTCTTTCAGTAGTTTAGTTGGAATAGGGTCCAGTATGCAGCTTGAAGGTTTAGAGGCCATGATTATTTTCATCATTGTGTCAAGAGATATAGTACTAAAACACTTGAGTGTCTCCCTTGATCCTAGGTCCTGGCAGAGTTGTGCAGACTCAGGACAACTGAGCTTTGGAGGAATACACAGATTTAAAGCGGAGTCTGTAATTTGCATTCTAATGATCATGATCTTTTCCTCAAAGAAGTTCATGTATTTATCACTGCTGAAGTGAAAGCCATCCTCTCTTGGGGAATGCTGCTTTTTAGTTAGCTTTGCGATAGTATCAAAAATACATTTCGGATTGTTCTTATTTTCCTCAATTAAGTTGGAAAAATAGAATGATCGAGCAGCAGAGTGGGCTCTTCGATACTGCACAGTACTGTCTTTCCAAGCTAGTCGGAAGACTTCCAGTTTGGTGTGGCGCCATTTCCGTTGCAATTTTCTGGAAGCTTGCTTCAGAGCTCGGGTATTTTCTGTATACCAGGAAGCTAGTTTCTTATGACAAATGTTTTTGGTTTTTAGGGGTGCGCCTGCATCTAGGGTATTGCGCAAGGTTAAATTGAGTTCCTCAGTTAGGTGGTTAACTGATTTCTGTACTCTGACGTCCTTGGGTAGGCGGAGGGAGTCTGGAAGGGCATCTAGGAATCTTTGGGTTGTCCGAGAATTTATAGCACGACTTTTGATGATCCTTGGTTGGGGTCTGAGCAGATTATTTGTTGCGATAGCAAATGTAATAAAATGGTGGTCCGATAGTCCAGGATTATGAGGAAAAACATTAAGATCCACAACATTTATTCCACGGGACACAACTAGGTCCAGAGTATGACTGTGGCAGTGAGTAGGTCCGGAGACATGTTGGACAAAACCCACTGAGTTGATGATGGCTCCAAAAGCCTTTTGGAGTGGGTCTGTGGACTTTTCCATGTGAATATTAAAGTCACCAAAAATTTGAATATTATCTGCCATAACTACAAGCTCCGATAGGAATTCAGGGAACTCAGTGAGAAACGCTGTATACGGCCCAGGAGGCCTGTAAACAGTAGATATAAAAAGTGATTGAGTAGGCTGCATAGATTTCATGACTAGAAGCTCAAAAGATGAAAACGCAGTATTATATATTTTTTTTTAATTGATATTTGCTATTGTAAATGTTAGCAACACCTCTGACCTTTGCGGGATGCGTGAGGGATATGGTCACTAGTGTAACCAGGAGGTGAGGCCTCAGTTAACACAGTAAATTCATCAGGCTTAAGCCATGTTTCAGTCTGGCCAATCACATCAAGATTATGATCAGTGATTAGTTAATTTACTATAACTGCCTTGGAGGTGAGGGATCTAACATTAAGTAGCCCTATTTTGAGATGTGAGGTATCACAATCTCTTTCAATAATGGCAGGAATGGAGGAGGTCTTTATTCCAGTGAGATTGCTAAGGTGAACACCGCCATGTTTAGTTTTTCCCAACCTAGATCGGGGCACAGACACATTCTCAATGGGGATAGCTGAGCTGACTACACTGACTGTGCTAGTGGCAGACTCCATTAAGCTGGCAGGCTGGCTAACAGCCTGCTGCCTGGCCTGCACCCTATCTCATTGTGGAGCTATGGGAGTTAGAGCCCTGTCTATGTTCGTAGATAAGATGAGAGCACCCCTCCATCTAGGATGGAGTCCGTCACTCCTCAACAGGCCAGGCTTGGTCCTATTTGTGGGTGAGTCCCAGAAAGAGGGCCAATTATCTACAAATTCTATCTTTTGGTAGGGACAGGAAACAGTGAAAGCACTTTAACAGTAAGTATCTAGTCCCACCATTTAAAGGGATCATAAGTATTTGGACAAATTCAATCAAATTTAGTTAAAGTTTAGTATTTGGTCATATATTCCTGGCACGCAATGACTACATCAAGGTTGTTGGATGCATTTGCAGTTTGTTTTGGTTGTGTTTCACATTAGGTTGTGCCCAATAGAAATTAATGGTAAATCATGTATACTGTATACTTTTATTATAAATAGGAATAAAATATTTTTCTGATCAAATTGCTAACCTCCCCTGGTATTGGTAATTTTTATATATATTTTTATTTTACCCTTATTTTACCAGGTAAGTTGACTGAGAACACATTCTCATTTACAGCAACGACCTGGGGAATAGTTACAGGGGAGATGAGGGGGGGATGAATGAGCCAATTGTAAACTGGGGATGATTAGGTGGTCATGATGGTATGAAGGCCAGATTGGGAATTAGCCAGGACACCGGGGTTAACACTCCTACTCTTACGATAAGTGCCATGGGATCTTTAGTGACCACAGAGAGTCAGAACAACCGTTTAATTTCCCATCAAAAAGTCAGCACTCTACATAGGGCAATGTCCCCAATCACTGCCCTGGGGCATTGGGATATTTTTTTCTTTTGACAAGAGGAAAGGGTGCCTCCTACTGGACCTCCAACACCACTTCCAGCAGCATCTGGTCTCCCATCCAGGGACTACCCTATCTAGCTTCAGAAGCAAGCCAGCAGTGGTATGCAGGATGGTGTGCTGCTGTTAATGGTGAGAGGACATGATCTTTGAGTAAATGTAACTTTCTTACTCATCATTATTCATGAATTTACCACAGGTAGACTCCAATCAAGTTGTAGAGACATCTCAAAGATGATCAATGGAACCAGGATGCACCTGAGCTCAATTTCAAGTCTCATGGCAGAGGGTCTGAATACTTAAGTAAATAAGGTATTTCCTTTTGTTATTTTTGATATATTAGCTAACATTTCTAAAAACCTGTTTTCACTTTGTCATTATAGGGTAGTGTGTGTATATTGCTGCTTTAAAAAAAAAATAATCCATTTTAGAATAAGACTAACATAACAAAATGTGGAAAAAAAGGAAAGGGTCTGAATACTTTCCAAATGCACTGTACATTTTGGTTTTGACCAATGACAATTTAAAGGTGTGTTGCTCTGCTCCAAAAAGCTACAGCTAGGCTAAAGTCCTTTGTTAGTTTTAACCAACCTTCAAATGGGCAGTTTCAAGCAATTGGGTTTTAATAACATATCAAATTCAGAAGTGTAATTTGTGTATTTTATATGCCTCATGATGGAAAATAACCTAATCAATATCAAAGCATTTCTTCAATAAATAATCGTTATTTATGGGTCTATATTAATATTATATAATTATTATACTTCCAAGAAACCAGTAGGCCTACTGTATGGATAATTCTTTTTATTTGGAAGGACATGATAAACAATCAAAAACCAACAATTGAAGAATCAGATTTTCACAAGTCCTATATAATATATTGCATAAATCTAATAGAACTTTACTGAAATAAAATCAGCTACAATTAAAGCAGTACATTACATATAATATCCAGTTCAATCAAATCGACAACTAAAAGACCATGCAAATCAACATCTTGCTTTTGATCAACCATCTGTGAAATAGAATAATTCATCATAACTTGACTAACAATGAGTTTACTATCCTTCCTTCTGTAGCTCAATGATAAAACATGAACATCTGAGTCAAAATAACTCCGTCTCAAAGGAAGAATCTCTTGTCCACAACTGCCAAAGAAGCTCAACATATCCAGAATCAAACAATTATCTGATATTAACTGAGGACTGTCAGCAATAATGACTATATGACTTACATACTTCAGAGCCTTTTTACAAGCAACATTATATTTTTCAAAAATAGAAGAAAGTATTTATCAAAAAGTTTTACATTTATACTTTTCCCCCCAATCTGATGAAACAAGTTTCATTTTTCCCCAGCTTATACAAGGACACTTATGGTCAGTTTATGGATAGGGGGTTACTGTAAGTGGTGGAACTGTCCCAAAAATTGGTTGCTTTTTCACAACCATAACAGCAATCTTTTCAGTTTCCTCGGTATACCGTTGAAGAAGGAACATTTTGGGTCTCAAACTTATACTATAAGTTGAAATCTAAGATAGGCGGGAAGAAATACACATACAACTATACACTGTGCTTTTGAAAGTGTTTTCTTTCACCGGTGTACAGTAGGTTTAGTTGAAAACTTAAACCTATACAATCAGATAACTGAGCCAAAAATTAAATGAAAAAAAATAAAATAATTCACATCTCATGATTGACTACAGGTCAAGATTTCAGTTATATGCCACGACATTGAATAATCAATTGTTGATGAATTTACGAGGATGATGCCCCAGGTATTCTTCAAACTGACAGTCCAGTCCACACTGCAATACTGTAACTATTATTTCATGTAAGGATGGGCGGACTTTAATTACTGCAAGTCATATCATAGCTGGTCAAATCACTAATGAGGGAGAAAAAAAGAAAGAAAAAAAAGAAAAAAAGGTGGAAAAAACCTATGGTTTCACAGAACATGAAGTGACAAACATTAAACTGCATTGAAAATCGAATGAAAAGTGGCTCCATAAAACATTGTACACCAGTCCTCACTGTAGCTACAACCACCAGGTTGTCCACAACTGAAAATACACAAGCCAAAAATATTCTACTTATTTACAGCAGAGATACCAACTATCTATACATTCTACAGAGGGAATGTTTACAGAGTAAAGTTTAGTAGCTGTTGAATCCAGAACGAGGGTATTATTTGTCCCTGATTGTCAGTAGAAATGTAACAAGTGAGAGCTAGCATTTGATGTAAAACATGATGTTGACATAATATAACTAACATGACGGTAGCTATCAATTCAATAAGAAAAAAAATTTACCTTTAAAAGACATGAACAATAAAGCACAAAAAGACATCATGCAAGACAAAATAGCAAGGCCGAAATGACTAAGGCAATATAACAAGAAAAAATATTTCAAACCATTTAATTTTGTCAAGGTAACTTTCAAAAGTGGCTGTTATGGTGTTTCGCTTCACATGCAACAATTATATCAATCTGTTACAACAAATACCATAGAAACCCAACAATGCAAGAGAGACTCAACAAAATATATCTCAAACCTTTTCTGTAACCTGCCAAATATGCACAACTATTCAGAAAGTTAGGCTGTGTGTAATACAGTAATAGCTATAAAGAAATAACCATTCACTTAAAATGTCATCGTGCAATTCAAATCTTAATTTTCAGAACTTTCTTGGGCACTAAAAGCCATCCTACCACTTTTGCTAATGTGAAAGCACACAAATAAACACCCTAGCAATAGATTACCAGTAGATAAAACATTTTTTATAATATCTGTGCTACAAAAGATAGAAAATCGGAAGAGATGCCAGTGGTCAGTCTTTGCTGTAATAGCAAAGGGAAGTCCTTTTAAAGAGCAGAAAGTTCCACTTTCATTGTAAATAACTTTGAATTGGGTTTGTTTCAGAAAGTGCAGATGGGGCTAGTATATTTAATTGACAGTCACCAAAAATTACTATGAAACATATGGGGATGGCTGGAAATATTTAAAAAAGAGAACTAATAAATTTATTTTCCAGGGCAGGAGCCTAAATGAAAGACAAACTTGAATCTCTTACAACTATATGTGCAATGTAGGATATAAAGTACTGCGGAATGGGCAATTCTCTTACAAAAAAAATCACGTTTCCTGCAACAGTTTCTATGTGAGTAAAGTCAAAACATATAAAATAATCACGATAGTTGTGATGGAAAGCAGAAGTTTCAGTACAATTGTATTAATGCCCACAGATCATTTGTTCGTTCAACATGGTGGGATCTTTTTGTGTTGGTAAAATATATTAGGCAAGAAATGGCAGTGGAAACGCCCTTACGTGCATGTATTGATATAAGAACCATCATATTGAAGTAAACTTGGAGTCATGGGATGATATGGTGTGTGGTCCTCCCACTACGACTCGTCGGGAAAGCATGCAGATCATTAGGCTACAGATTAAATAAGTTATGAACTTCACAGGATGGTGAAAGTGCAAGCTTGCCGTTGTTTTCCAATAAATATATTGAGTGTCTTATTCTGGTGATATGATGATCTATGCTTGGCTGCAATTTAACAAATATTCTCGCTCTTATCCATAATTTCATCATGTAGGTAGCCAACCCGCACTGTGTCTGCGAGCTGTTGGCTACAGAGAACACATGCAAAGACCAGAGTGGGTTCCCTATATAATAAAATATGGGGGGGGACAAAACAAACAGTAGAGTTGAAAATGCGATTTTTAATTTAATCGCAAAAGTTATGGGCACGACGTCATCACGCACAGCCTTTATCCACAACAAGTTAATTAGATGGAAACATCTCTGGTGGGAAAATGTGCATATTGTTTTTAATGCAGAGTTTAGAATATTCACATGAAAATCTGTCAACAACTGGATGGAAACCTACCTACGCTTACATACATTCACCAGTAATGAAGTGTGTACAAAACACGATTATTTTATATAACTTTACGGGCTGATTTCCCACTCTACTCATGGATTTTTTCCCTTGCGGTCTTCATCAGCTACTGGGAAAACAGCCGTAAGACTAGCAACCCTTCTAGAGAGACTTAAGTCTCCAATGCCCGCTTAGATTGATACAACTGCAATGAACCATGATTTGTTTCCCAATAAGTGCATGCAACATAACTGTATAACATTTCGATGACCTATAACAAAGCATTTAGGGTCTCATTTGAACCATGATCTAAACCCTAAAAAGATCATCAATTAACCTCACTTAAGGTACATTGTGCAAACATAATTTAATATTCAGACAAATTACATTTGTTTAGAATCTTTAGATTATTTAGAATGGTCAAGACCAACCTATTTCTATCAAGTACTGTTGATTTGGATGGAGAATGACATGCACTATATACACACAAAAGTATGTGGACACCCCTTCAAATTGGTGGATTGGGCTATTTCAGCCACACATGTTGCAGACAAGTGTATAAAATCTAGCACACAGCCATGGAATCTCCACAGACAAACATTGGCACTCGCTAGCGAGTTCCAAACTGCCTCGACGAAACATCAGCACAAAAACGGTTTGTCAGGAGCTTCATGAAATACTTTTCCATGGCCGAGCAGCCGCACACAAGCCTAAGAACATCATACGCAATGCCAAGCGTCGGCTGAAGTGGTGTAAAGCTAGCCGCCATTGGACTCTGGAGCAGTGGAAATGCGTTCTCTGGGGTGATGAATCACGTTTTACCATATGCAGTCCGACGGACAAATCTGGGTTTGGCAGATACCAGGAGTACGCTACCTGCCCCAATGCATAATGCCAAAAGTAAAGTTTGGTGGTGGAGGAATAATGATCCCAGCCTGTTTTTCATGGTTCAGACTAGGTCCTTTAGTGTAGGGAAAACTTAAGACTACAGCATAAAATGACATTCTAGACAATTCTGTACTTCCAACTTTGTGGCAACAGTTTGGGGAAGGCCCTTCCTGTTTCAGCATGACAATATACCCGTGCACAAAGCGAGGTCCATACAGAAATGGTTTGTCAATATCGTTGTGGAAGAACTTGACTGGCCTGCAGAGCCCTAGCCTCAACCCCATCGCACACCTTTGGGATGAATTGGAAACCCGACTGCGAGCCAGACCTAATCGTCCAACATCAGTGCCCGACCTCACTAATACTCATGGCTGAATGGAACCAAGTCCCCGCAACAATGTTCCAACATTTAGTAGAAAGCCTTCCCATAAGAGTGGAGGCTGTTATAGCAGCAAAGGGGGGACCAATTCCATATTAATGCACAGGATTTTGGAATGAGATGTTTGACCAGCAGATGTCCACATACTTTTGGTCATGTAGTGTACTTCATTCCACACCAACCACCATAGAGAGCTTTGAATCAAGTGACTAAATTAAGACTAATTAAATCAAAATCATCATATGATCAAATACAAATAAAATCTAATTTCAGGCTACACACCATGAAAACAGAGTTTAGCAAGCAACTGAAGAAAACTTTCCTTACATAAATTATTTGAAATTAATTCTGTTCAGATAAACTGAAAAGGTCATACAGCAGGTGTACTGTACATTATCAACAAGTGGACAACACTACATTCAGCAGCTATATAGCATGACTTTAGAAGAATGTCAGAACTGTTATGTTGACATGGCCTACGGTAACAGGGCCTCAAAGTAAGAGTGCTGATCTAGGACCAGCCACCTTGCCTGATGACTCACACCAAATTTATTTCCGCTGCCCTATCGATCGCTACATACATTCTGTCTGAAACGTACATCCTAGAAGTTGTTTGTGTAACTTCAAAATGAGGGGAGTTGTACAAAACAAATTCATAGGCGATTGGGTCATCTAACAAATCTAATCAGAGTATCAAAGTTGATAACGTCACATTGGCTGGCCCTAGCACAACTAATTGGTTTCTGGGACGAATTAGAATGGTCAGAATGTGCTTGCATTCTACAAATCATTAGGGGAGGCAAGCAATGTTGATGGGTAGCCAGGCAACCAGCCCCCCCCCCCCCTCCATTCATACAGTCTTATTCATTATGATCTAAAAGGAAAAACTGATCCTAGATCAGCACTACTACTCCGAGACGCTTTATAAATACAGGCCCAGATATCTGGTGAGAGTTAAAGCAAGAAAAAGAAAGGTGGAAGAAACATGATTAAAGTCGATTAGAAATTGAAAACAGAGAAATAATTATAATGTAAGAGTTACTATGCACCCAAATCCTTTTCATTACACCTTTGTGGCTTACATTTCTTAATTTACAATCTAATAAACCCCATGAGTGCTTTTTCCCCCGCAACCCAATTACATATGGGAAAGTGCTTCTCATACAGATAAATATTTTCCCCCCCTATTTTAATGATTACCAAAATGTACCATTTTAATCTAACAGAAAAGTATATATATATATATATTTTTTTTTTTATCACAAATGCTTTGAGCAACAGCCACCTTTGCAGTGCAACCTATTTTGGCAGAACAGAGGATATGTATATAAAAGTGCCTTCCAAAATGATCGCAGAAATATAAAAAATATCCTCAACCAAATGTTTGACTCCTTGTAGCATCAGGGGAAGAGTTCAATTGAGACCTCGTCTCAAGGGAGAATTCAGAGAAGTCTGTTCCATGACTTCGCAGACTGACTTGTCCATTGGCAATAGTAAATTGGGAGGTGATTCCAGAACGTGACGAGGCCTGGAACTGTGACCGGAAGTTCTGATCGAAGGTGCTGATTTGAAAAGTCTGATGCAACCCTTGAGCATCAGTCTTTTTCGAGGATGCAACTTCCTCCAGAAAGTCTTCGGTTGGCGACACAGCCGAGGGGTTCGTTTCGTCCCCTGAAAATGAGAAAGAGTGCTGGGAATCCCCTACAAGTAGTCCAAAATGGGGTTTCTCCAAGGTAGAGCGTAGTGGAGAGTTCATCCCTGACCTACCAGTGGTAAACCTGCTGGGGGAAGGGTTCTGTTTCTCTGTGGAGAACAGAGGCTGGTTGGAGAGACTGGGGCTCTCAGTGACAAAGGTAAGACTCTGGCTGCTCAAGTAGCTATCGTTCTGGCTGGTCCTCTCCAGTGCTTGCTGAAGGAACTTTGAGTACTCGTGCAGGAGGCTAGACTTCTCTGCTGGTGGGGCTTGAGGGTTACCTCCCAGGCTCTCTACCGGGCTGGCCTCAGACACATCCGAGGAGTTGATGGAGATGCTGGAGGTCACCTCCGTGTCAGCCACACTGAAGGAGATATCAGGTTGCCCATTGGCCTTGTTTGAGTAGTGGTCCAGGAGAGTCTGGAGAACCTCATCTGGGAGAACGTTCTTGTCGTGGTTGGACTTGATCTCGACGCTCAACGGCTGGGGTTCCAAGATGGTGGCGGGAACGGTTTCGTCGATGACATTGGCCACTGCGGCTTGTCTAATGGAAGGCTGGGACGTGATGCTGCTTACATTCAGGGCGTAATTGCGGTTGTTGGCCAAAGTGGCCTGCTGGAGATACCTCTTCTTCTTCAGGAACTGCATTGCATCGTCGTAGTTTGTGCTGCTGGATGCTGGTTTCGTCTGCCCTCCTTGGAGAGCATCTACTGGCTCCAGGTCAGAATTGGCCACATCCACATCCAGAAGACCTTGTTTGTCCACGATCTCGAACGTGTACCTGGTGATTTTGCCATCTTCAAAAGAGGACAAAGGGGACAGACTCACAGGTGGTTCAGGTTCAGTTGGTTGCTTCAGACTCCTCTTGGGGACCTTCTTAAGGACCAGCTTGGGAGGATGAATCTCCTCAGAGGAGATATTCTCCCTACCCAGCCCCAAATGCTGCTCGCCGGACGAGTCTGGAAGCTCCACAGAATAATCTGCCACCACATACTCATCTTTGACCACCTTGGAGGTAACCGCATAGAGAGGTAGACATTCGATTTTGTTCTGTCTTTGCTCCACCTCCTTATCCATGGCGCCAAGAGAAGCGACCGTGGCAACGTCTTCAGTGGCAGCAGCTGAGAGAGAGCATTGAGACTTGTCTGAAGTCTTCAAGCGTTTCTTCTTGGGCAGTGAGCACTCTTTGGCAGAGAAGGAAAAGCCTAGAGATTCTGTGTTGCGCAGGAGTCCTCCATCTTTCCCCGCTGCTGCAGCCTTGTGGGCTTTCCTCTCCTTCATCTCATGGCACATGCGCCTGTGCTTTAGAACCCGGTCAGTTCTGGAGAAGTACTGTGGAAAACAAACCGAATGGGTTTGTGGCATACATAGATAGTAGAATAAATGTTTTTAAAGAAATGTCTGCATGCTATATAAACCAGTTTTAAACTAGAATTTGAACTAGTGATGTATAC
This sequence comes from Salvelinus sp. IW2-2015, assembly GCF_002910315.2. NCBI lineage: Eukaryota > Metazoa > Chordata > Actinopteri > Salmoniformes > Salmonidae > Salvelinus > Salvelinus sp. IW2-2015. The sequence goes on from NC_036839.1 coordinate 27,451,355, forward strand.
TATTTGTGCCATCTTGCTAACTCCTAAGGTCGTTGTCTATCATAGCAAACCATAGGAGTTGGCTATACAGCACAAACAGATATGGGACCAGGCCATTGAGATGTGCTTTGATAACATAAATAACCAACCTGGTGGCAGTAGTCACATTGATAGGGCTTCTCTCCACTGTGGGTCCTTCTGTGCCTCTCCATGTGGTATTTCTGAATGAACCTCATGCCACACTCCTCACAGCGGAAGGGCTTCTCACCTGACAAAGTCAAAGGGACAGCTCATTCTGTGGGCTAGTAACATCAACATTCAAAAGGTGGGATCTTTGACTAACATAGTTAAATCATAGCTTCGTGGGGTATTCTCTTACCAGTGTGGATTTTCTCATGTCTCTGGAGAAGGTACTTCTGTATGAAGCGCATATCACACTGGCTGCACTGAAATGGCTTCTCACCTGAAAACAAGCAAGTTGGTCAGTTAAACCATATTTTTCTTGCTTATACTCAATGGGAAATTGTGTTAACCTACTTATTATGCAGAAATTGTAACTTACAACATAGGGCCTAGATCATAGTTTTGTTAATTTAATGTAAAGCAAGAGGCTTGACTGTCATAAGACATACCAGTGTGGATGAAGACATGTCTTTGTAGATGGTAGTTGGTTCGGAAGGCCGCGTTGCAGTGCACACACACATGACACTTTGGACTCTGGAGACCCAATGACCCATCCTCATTGATGGTGAGAATCTAAACAAAAGAGAGATACATGGAAAGATAAGGACAAGAAAAGTGTCAATTCACAATATTTACAACTGAAGCTGGGTGGGCCTTCATAAAAAAAAGAATGGTTTTCACGTTGCTAGTTTTGGAAACAGGTCCCAAAATATATATTCATTCTGCACAGACCATGTGATTATAACCTTGTCTCAAGCAATAATGATTTAAATGCAAAACGTATTATACATTTGCACCTTGGCAGGAGAGCGCTGCTTTCGCTTCTTCTTCTTGTGACACTCTGTGAGGTCTCGGGGCTGTTTTCTTTCTTTCTTCCCCAGCATTAGTTGATCAGAAGTCAGCTTCAACTCTTGTTTGATGCTTACCTACAAAACATTGTTTAATGTTTGAATTTCACTGCTTAAAGTCAGAATGATTCTGCACTCAATGGGTGAATCTCAAAAGTCTTCAAATTGAAGAACGGGAGAAGAGAGGAAGTAGATATTTGGAATGACGAAAGACTTGAGATTCACCCAATGTCCCGATTTACAGCATGTATGGCAAGAAGACTGGCAATAAGAATGTATGCATGACATGGACTCACAGGCAGCTTGTGTGAGAGTCTCTGATTCGTTCCCCCTTCCCTGCCATTCTTCACAGTCTCCTCATGTACCACCATCTCATCAGTTGGGATCAGGTCATGGGACACCATTGAAACCCCTGTCAGGTCATCATCATCCTCTTCATCATCGTCTGCTAACAGGGGGTGGTGGGCTAACCCCCGCTCGCCCAGGGTCATGACGACTGGACCTCCACCACCTAACCCCACCCTCTCATCCACTCCCCCACCACACTTCAGCAGCATCCCCTCCAGCTTGTCATCAATGTTCATCTTAACTTAGAGGGACCTACGTGTCTGTGGGGTCAAATGAGGGCAGAAGTATTAGCTAGCTAACGAGTTACTGTAACTTACGTTAAAGACAACGAAAACATTTAGCTACATTTAAGAGGGGTCATCATTGAGTAATCTCGGGTTTAGCTGACAGTTAGCTAACTGAATAACTAACAAACAAAACATTGAAAGATTGTCAGCCAACTGAATAACTACTGTAGCCATCAACAAACCCGTTAATTCAAAATAACACAGAGAGCGTTAGCCTACTAACGTTAGCTAGTTTTAGTACTAAGGCTATTGTACATAGTAGTAGCTAGGTTAACAACATGATATGTCGCTATAAAATAAATTGAGCGGTCAACTAGCTAGCTAAATGAACTACATAACTAGGAAACTAACGTTAGATGTTAACATGATTGGTAGTTTTAACTAGCTAAACAACTTTACCTAAACAAGCAACACAACTAGCTAGCTAACGTTAGATAGCTATCAGTGTTGACAGGCAACGTTAGCTAGCTAGCAGTAGCCTGTTAGCTAACTTGGTTAGCTGTGAATAACAAACGTTAGGTAGCTAGGCCTTACCAGAAACAACAACCCAGAAGAGCTGGCAAGAACTCAAGTCAAGATTTAGGTTAGCTTCACTCAAGTGAAATCGAGAAGTAGCTAACGTTCGCTAATGCACGGCAGAAAACTGTTCACAACTAGCTAACTGTCTAGATAACGTTTCTAACCAAATGTATGTATTACTAACGTTAGCATTAGCTAAGCTAGCTAACGTAACGTCTTTAGACTGCTTACCTACTTTGGAATCTAATAAAGTCGTTTAGCCGTCATGGTTAATCTGCAAAAGTGTATCCGCTGTGTGATATATGCCACGAGAGAAAAAAACGTCACCGCATTTGGCCCAACTGCAGTGCATGGGGAATGTACGGTATATTATCTAGTTTGCATTGTGGTGTCGTTTACCTGTAGCAAAATTTTTGTAAGTAAACCAAGACAGACCACAACGTGTCGATTCCAATGGGAACAAATGAGTCATAGTGGGCAGAACAAGCACGAAGATGGGCAGGGCCAAGCATAAGCTAGCGAGATCCTATTGGCGTGTTCTAGCACGAATCTGTATATGTCCATTAGGGAACGCCTACTCTGTAAAGTGCGCGTGTGCAATAACTCAATTCGCCTTTGCACTCCTTCTAAACAACGTGATTTTAAAAAACTTTTACAAAGGGTAAAGTCTACAAATCTTAGTCCACTATTTTCATAACATATATTAGTTTTGGGAACTGAAAACTGTGTTTAGATCAAATGTTTCATCAATGAGAAGATTTGCAGAATGTCGCCCAAAATCCATCTCGTTCCATCTTCTCCCACTACCCGCCTTCAGGCTTTCGCTCACTACCATATTTAGTAGTGAGTGGAAATGCCAAGCGGATGCTTCACATTTATACATCCAGTGAAATATCTGTCTCATTGTTCTATCTGTGCCTGTAGTGACTAGTAGAGCAAGCACTACAGTGTGTTCTGCAGACCTTTTCTACGTATCTTTAGCGCGCTCGCACGCAGAACTAGAATATGACTACGCTACTATTTGTTCCCAAAACACGATGTGTAATGCATTCAAGAAACAGAATACTGTTTGACAGATAGTCATATCAAAACTTCCTCATTAACAAAAAATAAAACAAAGATTTGTAAATGAACTTGCTATTAAATCAATTAACTAGTACACCAATTAACTCATAGCTACTACATGAATCTGATTAGAGCACAGCTGTATCACATAAATCACTGGGCAAACGGGGCCTAAAAATGTAAACTGATTATAGTGCATTATTACCAAAACACTATTTTAAGTTAACAACAGATGGCAGCATTCACTGAACATTAATTGCTTCTGTCTGATAAGCTCATAATGGAACGTATTTGTATCATTCAGTCAGCCTCCTTTCCTTTCCCATAGAAATAAATACAATACCAGTCAAAAGTTTGGACACACCTACTCATTCCAGAGTTTCTTTATTTTTACTATGTCCTACATTGTAGAATAATAGTGAAGACATCAACACTATGACATAACACATGGAATCATGTAGTAACCAAAAAAGCGTTAAACAAATCAAAATATATTTTATATTTGTGATTCTTCAAAGTAGCCACCCTTTGCCTTGATGATAGCTTTGCACCCTCTTGGCATTCTCTCAACCAGCTTCATGAGGTAGTCAGCTGGAATGCATTTCAATTAACAGGCGTGTCTTGTTAAAAGTACATGTGTGGCATTTCTTTCCTTCTTAATGCATTTGAGCCAATGATTTAGGTTGTGACAAGGTAGGAATGTTAAAAAGAAGATAACCCTATTTGGTAAAAGACCAAAACCATAGTATGTCAAGAACAGCTCAAATAAGCAAAGAGAAACGACAGTCCGTCATTACTTTAAGACATGAAGTTCAGTCAATCTGGAAAATTTCAACAACTTTGAAAATTTCTTCAAGTGCAGTTGCAAAAATCAAGTGCTGTGATGAAACTGCCTCTCATGAGGACTGCCACAGGAAGTGAAGACCCAGAGTTACCTCTGCTGCAGAGGATAAGTAAATTAGAGTTACCAGCCTCAGACATTGCAGCCCAAATAAATGTTTCAGAGTTCAAGTAACAGACACTTCTCAACATCAACTGTTCAGAAGAGACTGCGTGAATCTGGCCTTCGTATTTGAATTGTAGAGTGAAGGAAAAGCTGTAATCAAAGAAAAGGGTGGCTACTTTGAAGAATATAAAATATATATACAGTTGAAGTCGGAAGTTTACATACACCTTAGCCAAATACATTTAAACTCCGTTTTTCACAATTCCTGACATTTAATCCTAGTAAAAATTCCCTGTCTTAGGTCAGTTAGGATCACCACTTTATTTTAAGAATGTGAAATGTCAGAATAATAGTAGTGAGAATGATTTATTTAAGCTTTTATTTCTTTCATCACATTCCCAGTGAGTCAGAAGTTTACATACACTCAATTAGTATTTGGTAGCATTGCCTTTAAATTGTTTAACTTGGGTCAAACATTTCGGGTAGCCTTCCACAAGCTTCCCACAATAAGTTGGGTGAATTTTGGCCCATTCCTCCTGACAGAGCTGGTGTAACCGAGGCAGGTTTCTAGGCTTCCTTGCTCGCACACGCTTTTTCAGTTCTACCCACAAATTTTCTCTAGGATTGAGGTCAGGGCTTTGTGATGGCCATTCCAATACCTTGACTTTGTTGTCCTTAAGCCATTTTGCCACAACTTTGGAAGTATGCTTGGGGTCATTGTCCATTTGGAAGACTCATTTGCGACCAAGCTTTAAATTCCTGACTGATGTCTTGAGATGTTGCTTCAATATATCCACATAATTTTCCTCCCTCATGCCATCTAGTTTGTGAAGTGCACCAGTCCCTCCTGCAGCAAAGCACCCCCACAACATGATGCTGCCACTCCCGTGCTTCACAGTTGGGATGGTGTTCTTTGGCTTGCAAGCCTCCCCCTTTTTCCTCCAAACATAATGATGGTCATTATGGCCAAACAGTTCTATTTTTGTTTCATCAGACCAGAGGACATTTCTCCAAAAAGTACAATATTTGTTCCCATGTGCAGTTGCAAACCATAGTCTGGCTTTTTTATGACAGTTTTAGAGCAGTGGCTTCTTCCTTGCTGGGTGGCCTTTCAGGTTATGTAAATATAGGACTAGTTTTACTGTGGATATAGATCATTTTGTACCTGTTTCCTCCAGCATCTTCACAAGGTCCTTTGCTGTTGTTCTGGGATTGATTTGCAGTTTTCGCACCAAAGTACGTTCATCTCTAGGAGACAGAACACGTCTCCTTCCTGAGCGGTATGACGGCTGCGTGGTCCCATCGTGTTTATACTTGCGTACTATTGTTTGTACAGATGAACGTGGTACCTTCAGGCGTTTGGAAATTGCTCCCAAGGATGAACCAGACTTGTCTTTTGATTTTCCCATGATGCCAAGCAAAGAGGCACTGAGTTTGAAGGTAGGCCTTGAAATACATCCACAGGTACACCTCCAATTGACTCAAATGATGTCAATTAGCCTATCAGAAGCTTCTAAAGCCATGACATCATTTTCTGGAATTTTCCAAGCTGTTTAAAGGCAGTCAATTTAGTGTATGTAAACTTTTGTGATACAGAGAATTATAAGTGAAATAATCTGTCTAAACAATTGTTGGAAAAATGACTTGTGTCATGCACAAAGTAATGTCCTAACCAACTTGCCAAAACTATAGTTTGTTAACAAGAAATATGTGGAGTGGTTGAAAAACGAGTTTTAATGACTCCAACATTAGTGTATGTAAACTTCAACTGTAGATTTGTTTAACAATTTTTTGGTTACTACGTGATTCCTTAAGTGTTATTCATAGTTTAGATGTCTTCACTATTATTCTACAATGTAGAAAATAGTAAAAATAAAGAAAAACCCTGGAATGAGTAGGTGTTTCCAAACTTTTGACTGGTAGTGTATATACATATATTACACACTCAAACTTCGTTTTGTGTCATGAGTAAAAACATGATTTAAGGACTGAACTAGACTTCATATTTATTAGTGTATTTTTGGCACAATGATTACAACTGCATAAACAGTATAATTTCCTGCCAGTGCTCTGATCTCATCCCAAATTAATGATTAACATTACACCTCCCCTGGCCCTTAGAGTGAACTAAAATACAAGAGGCCGGGGGTTGTCTCAAATTGCACCCTTCCCTATATACAGTGCACTACATTTGAAAAGTAGTACACTACATAGGGAATAGGGAGCCATTTGGACCGCATCCCCATGTATACATTCAGCACCAACATAAGGCAATTATCACATCCTGCCTGTCCTGTGACCTTCCTATTCCTTTGGCTAGATTTATCAAAAAACTCTGACCCCACCCACCCACTCACTCTTCAGAAATGACAACCCTGCCATTCATCATGGTGGCTACTTAAGACCAAGTGCCAGATTACAACCTTGAATGGCAAAGTACAGTAAGGCCTTTAAATATACAAAAACATCTGAAAAGGTTGAACCACTTATTTAGTACACTGGGACAATGCAATGAGAGAGTAGAGAAAACAGAAACTTCAATATACCAACCACACTGTCCACTCAAAAGAGTAAAACATTTACAAAAGCACAATCAGTAAAGTATGCATGAAAATAACAAAAAAGTAAAGAATATTGTTCTTACAGAACAAATCTCATTACCTTATTTTGAACATTGTAAAAGGCAGCATTGGAAAATTAGCTTCAGTCCACATTTCTTGGCATTGCTATAAACACAGTGAAAGTGCTTAGTGATTTTCCTTACAAAATCCACATTTCAGCAAAATTAAATGTGTACGAAAAAACGCATACATTTGAGAAAAAACTGCAATTGCAAGTGGACTAATCTAAGCAGCCAGCAATCAGACATGATAAAGACATAGAAAAGGAATATACTGATTCTCTTGTGCATAACTGATCAAAACACCTCTCAGTATGCTGCCATGGCTACTTCAGTAGAATGAATGTCCAGGAATGAGTCCCAAAAATAACCCTATTCCCTATATATAGTGCATAGACTCCACAGAGCTCTGGTCAAAAGTGGTGCAATATATAGAGAAAAGAGTGCCATTTGGGATGCAAGCTCCAGGAGGAGTCCCCTGAAAATGAGCCTGTTCTGGCAGCTTTTTTGAAGGGTCTGCTTTGGCCTTGAAGATCACATCTTGTTGAAACACTCCTTTGCGTTGGTCCACACTTGTATTCCCTGAGAGAGAGACGAGACAGAAACAGAGAAAAATTATAAGTATTTAACAACATATTTGGAATTGATAAAATGACACAAAATCAACATTTCCGGGCAGAATACTCAATATGTTTTAAGTATCTGTGGGGAGGTGTCACCTACCTTTTTGCACATGCTGATCTGCATGACCGCATAGCTAATTAGGGCCTCCTTCAGGTCCCGGTCCTTCTGGTCCTTAAAGCGTTCAATGTCTACCCAGGCAGTCTTCACAAACTCACTGGGGAGACAAAGACTTGCTTTAGAACCTTCTCAAATAATTGAAATGAACAAATATGGTCAGCTGGTCAACCTTTCAAAGCAGCTGATTAGAGCAGCAAATTTAGTGATTCAATTATAACATGCTAGACAAACCAACAGAGCCAGAGAGAGAGAGAGCCAGAGAGCAACAGACAGAGAGACAGAGAAAAAGATAGAGACAGAGAGAAGAGATTGAGAATGAGAGTTTCTCACTCGCTCTCGGTGTTCTTCTCTTTAACAGCATCCTCTCCCTCCTTTAGCTGCTGTTCTAACACTTGTAACTTAGCCTCCCTCTGCTCTGCAGTCTCCTGGCCAAACAGCTTACTGGTCATCCCCTTCAGTGAGAACGTCCGCACAGTCTGAACACAGGGAGGGAAAGAAACATTCCATCTGGCCAGTCGGGTTTGGATAAGCTTAACTTTTCTTTGATAAAATTCAATGTATGCATTTCTGTGCTTTCTACTGTTTATGTGATCTATTGTGTCATTATCTTCTGGTGAGTTCCATGGCTCTTTAGAAACTGGGTTCATTCCCAAATGGCAAACTATACCCTACTGTACACTTCGTATTTGGGCTGACCCCAATTAGTCGACTGGTCGACTGTTTGGTCGTTAGGCTATTGGTCGACCGAGATTGTTTTAGTCGAGTAGTCCCTCACACACGTCAAAAGTTTGGACAACCCTTTGTTATGTTACAGCCTTTTTCTAAAATGGATTAAATACATTTTTTCCCCTCAGTCTACAAGCAAAATGTTTCTACAACTTGTTTGGAGTCCACCTGTGGTAAATTCAATTGATTGGACATGATTTGGAAAGGCAAACACCTGTCTATATAAAGTCCCACAGTTGACAGTGCGTGTCAGAGCAAAAACCAAGCCATGAGGTCGAAGGAATTGTCCGTAGAGCTCAGAGACAGGATTGTGTTTTGGCACAGATCTGGGGAAGGGTACCAAAAAATGTCTGCTGCATTAAAGGTCCAAGAAAAGTGGCCTTCATCATTCTTAAAATGGAAGAATTTTGGATCCACCAAGATTCTTCCTAGAGCTGGCCGCCCGGCAAAACTGAGCAATCGGGGTAGAAGGGCTTTAGTCAGGGAGGTGACCAAGAAGCTGATGGTCACTCTGACAGTGCTCCAGAGTTCCTCTGTGGAGATGGGAGAAACTTCCAGAAGGACAAACATCTCCGCAGCATTCCACCAATCAGGCCTTTATGGTAGAGTGGCCAGACTGAAGCGACTCCTCAGTAAAAGGCACATGACAGCCTGCTTGGAGTTTGCCAAAAGGCACCTAAAGACTCTCACAACATGAGAAACAAGATTCTCTGGTTTGATGAAAGCAAAATAAACTCTTTGGCCTGAGTGCCAATAGTAACATCTGGATGAAACCTGGAACCATCCCTACGGTGAAGCATGGTGGTGGCAGCATCATGCTATGGGGATGTTTTTCAGCGGCAGGGACTGGGAGACTAGTCAGGATCGTGGGAAAGATGAACGGCGCAAAGTACATTGAGATCCTTGATGAAAACCTGCTCCAGAGTGCTCAGGACCTCAGACTGGGGCGAAGGTTCACCTTCCAACAGGACCCCAAACCCAAGAATACAGCCAAGACAACACAGGAGTGGCTTCGGGACAAGTTTCTAAATGTCCTTGAGTGGCCCAGCCAGAGTCCGGACTTGAACATCTCTGAAGAGACCTGAGAATAGTTGTGCAGTGACGCTCACCATCCAACCTGACAGAGCCTGAGAGGAACTGCAGAGAAGAATGGGAGAAACTCCCCAAATACAGGTGTGCCAAGCTTCATACCCAAGAAGACTCGTGGCTGTAATCACTGCCAAAGGTGCTTCAACAAAGTACTGAAGAGTAAAGGGTCTGAATACTTAGTACCAGTCAAAAGTTTGGACACCTACTCATTCAAGGGATTCTTTATTTTTACTTTTTTCTACATTGTAGAATAATAGTTAAGACATCAAAACTATGAAATAACACATATGGAATCATGTAGTAACCAAAAAAGTAGCCACCCTTTGCCTTGATGACAGCTTTGCACACTCTTGGCATTCTCTCAACCAGCTTCATGAGGTAGTCATCTGGAATGCATTTCAATTAACAGGTGTGTCTTGTAAAAAGTACATTTTCCAGATTGACTGACCTTCATGTGTTGATGGACTGTAATGATGGACTGTCATTTCCCTTTGCTTATTTGAGCGGTTCTTGCCATAATATGGACTTGGTCTTTTACCAAATAGAGCTATCTTCTGTATACCAACCCTACTTTGTCACAACACAACTGATTGGCTCAAACGCATTAAGAAAGAAATTCCACAAATAAACGTTTAACAAGGCACACTGTTTCTGTTCATTGAAATGCATTCCAGGTGACTACCTCATGAAGGGTGGCTACTTTGAAGAATCTAAAATATATATTTTGATTTGTTTAATACTTTTTTGGTAACTATATGATTCCATATGTGTCATTTCATAGTTTGTCTTCACTATTATTCTACAATGTAGAAGAAAAAAAAGAAAAACCCTTGAATGAGTAGGTGTCCAAACTTTTGACTGGTACTGTATATAACAACTCACCCCAGTGACCAGTTCCTCCTTCTGCTGTTTCTTACAGGCTAGGTCCAGTGCAACCATCTCCAGCTCAAACTGTGTCAACTCATGCTTTCTGCATACCGCCCTGCAGAAACAGAGGCCTTTGCTGATCATCATGGATGTACTGATGCCTAGCTGCTTATTATGGTTGCTACTGTACATGTATGATCATTATGCACCATACACACAGGGTTAGAGGGCTATTCTATAGATTCAATGAGGGGGGCTCAGTGAGTACACTGACTGCCTTGGGAATTTTGTCCACACAGGTCTTCGGCAAGGTAACGTGAGGATGTGAAGCTACCTACATAACACATACAACCTAGGGCACACTGACTAGTGATATGGCATGATGATCTTCAGGGGTGTCAAACCTATTTTGCAATGGGGGCCATCTTCAATGAGGTCTGGAGGGCCGCACCAAAATTGGATGTACTGCCTTGCCGTCAATTTGCTAAAAATAGTCCTCTATCCATCATTATTTAAATTCCGATGCTCCCTATCTGTTTTCAGGACAGTGATTATTAGCAAGATGGACAGACAAAAAACCTATAATTTCTACACATTCTCAATTTGATTTTAGTCATTATAAAGTATATTGAGTTTGCCCCCCCAAAAAAATAATATTTTAAATGTTTTAACTCGAACCACCCGCGGGCCAGATTGGACCAATCGCGGGTCATATGTTTGACACCCCTGGTTTATATAGTGATATGTACTTGGCCTACAGAAGCAGTCCCAGTGTAGTAAATACCTTAGTGCATCAGTATAGAACAGGTACTCCTTCAGCTGATCAGCATAGTGCTCCTCCTCCTCCAGAATATCATCTACAGAAGCAGCATACCTGTAGACAAGAGGGGAGTCCATATGAATACACTTGCTTTACAACAATCACACCTTTAACAGAGGGATGGGGAACTACATATGCTTTACTTCCCCAGAGTCAGATGAAGTAGTGGATACCATTTTTATATCTCTGCGTGCAGTTTGAAGGAAGCTGCTAACTAACGCAAATGCTAGTAGACACCCACAACTTCCAGTCATTACACTAATGCTAGTTAGTGTTAGTTTCATGAGCCAATGCTAACTCCCTTCATAATGGACACAGAGACTGGTATCCATGAGTTCATCTGACTCTGGGGAAGTAGTTAAAGGGCCTCAATGACAAAATCCTGAAGTATCCTTTAAAAGCTATAGGTATCCGCATCCCAAATGGCACCCTATTCCCTATATAGTGCACTACCTTTGACCAGGGCCCAAAGGGAATAAATAGGGAGCCATTTGGGACTCAAACGTTGACAGAAATGCTGCCTTCCTTGATACGCCTCAGTGGCCAAGCACGATGACCCCTGACCTCTAGAATCTAGAGTCCTACAATCTAGTAACCATCAGTGACGGGGTAGGGACTAATCATGTGATCGCTCCGAGGTGTGGGTGCGTGTTACTACTCCAAGGACAGGGCCCGAGACCACTCATGTCACTCAAAGAGAACTATACACAGCACCCAAGTTGAAAGTAAAAGCCTCTGGCTATTTTCCAGCCAGTTCTCAGTTTGAACCCAGAACCTTCACAACTCAAGTCTCCCCAGTCCTCATGGTCAGCTACCTGATACAGCAGACTCTATGCTTCAAATATGAACTGCTTTCAAATCAAACATGGAAAATGTGTTGTATAGCTTAACTAGGAACCATGTAATATGTACAGCGTTGCTGGCGGGGAAATGGGGTTGTGCAACACCTTGACATATCAGCTCCTTTAGTGACTCTGTACGAGGTCAAAGAGGGTAAGGAAAGAGGTTGGCTATGTCTGAAATGGCAACATATTCACTATATATTGCATCCTTTTTTGACATACAATCCTGTTGTAATCCAATAAAATTGTTATGATCAATATGGGAGATTATTGCATGGTTACAACTCAATTGCCTTGTGGTTAGTGTTTACCCTGAGATTGGAAGGTTGGGAGTTCGATCCCCGGTCGAATCATACCAAAGACTGTATAACTGGGACCAGATGAGTCTCTGCTCAGGACTCTCTGCTTGGGACTTTTTTATTTCACTGTTATTTAACCAGGTAGTCCAGTTGAAAACAAGAAAAAGCAAAGCAGTTTGACAAAAACACAGAGTTGCACATGGGATAGACAAATGTACAGTCAAAAACACAATAGAAAAATATATATACAGTGTGTGCAAATGTAGTAAGATTAGGGAGGTAAGGCAATAAATAGGCCACAGTGGCAAAATAATTACAATTTAGCATTACCACTGGAGTGATAGATGTGCAAGTTGGGATACTGGGGTGCAATGATCGGTAAGCTGCTCTGACAGCTGATGCTTAAAGTTAATGAGGGAGATAAGACTCCAGCTTCAGTGATTTTTGCAATTCATTACAGTAATCCCTCGTTTATCGCGGGGGTTACGTTCCGAAAATGACCCGCGATAAGTGAAATCCGCGAAATAGAAAACTTTTTTTTTTTTTACAATTAGCAACTATTACATGTATACAAATACAGTGACTCACGTGTAGGCCGTTTCACTGCTCTTCAGACTGGGCCGCTGCATCCTGACTGCGCTCTGCAGTGTTCTCTTCTTCTGAAGCCCGCGGTGCAGGTGTGTTTGTTCGGGAGAAGAACATAGTGATAGGCAGCTGTTGTCGCTCTTTTTTCTTCTTTGCAAAAAGATCCTTGTACACCGACATGCCACCATCGATTACGTTGGAGAACTGTAATGAACGGCTCATCAAAGGGTCCCATTCCTCAGCTACTCGCTTAAGTTCAGTGGCCATTCGCACCATGGTTGCTAAGCGACCAAGCGTTAGTCCTTCCTTCCTTCCTGGCCAACTTAATGTAAATTTGCCAAGCTGTTTTATGTACGTACACATAACTGCACGAGACGACAAAATGATAGCACAATTCGTAGCATGTTTTGATACAAGAAGCGGGAGTGAGTTTTTAGCGAATCAGAATGCAGAGCACAATGCACCAAAAAAAAAAAAAAAATGCATTATGAAAATCCGCGAAATAGCGAATCCGCGATAAGTGAACCGCGAAGTGGCGAGGGATCACTGTACAGTCATTGGCAGCAGAGAACTGAAAGGAAAGGTGGCCAAAGGAGGTGTTGGCTTTGGGGATGACCAGTGAAATATACCTGCTGGAGTGCGTGCCACGGGCGGGTGTTACTATATTGACCAAAGAGCTGAGATAAGGCCAACGAGAGCATACAGGTCGCAGTGGTGGGTAGTATATGGGGCTTTGGTGACAAAACAGATGGCACTGTGATAGACTACATCCAATTTACTGAGTAGAGTGTTGGAGGCTATTTTGTAAATGACATCGAAGTCAAGGATAGGTAGGATAGTAAATTTTACGAGGGTATGTTTAGCAGCATGAGTGAAGGAGGCATTGTTGCGAAATAGGAAGCGGATTCTAGATTTAATTTTGGATTGGAGATGCTTAATGTGAGTCTGGAAGGAGAGTTCAGTCTAACCAGACACCTAGGTATTTGCAGTTGTCCACATATTCTGTCAGAACCGCCCAAAGTAGTGATGCTAGTCGGGCGGGCGGGTGCGGGCAGCGATCGGTTGAAGAGCATGTATTTAGTTTTACTAGCATTTAAGAGCAGTTGGAGGCCACGGAAGGAGTGTTGTATGGCATTGAAGCTCATTTGGAGGTTTGTTAACACAGTGTCAAAAGAAGGGCCAGAAGMATACAGAATGGTKTTGTCTGCGTAGAGGTGGATCAGAGCATCACCAGCAGCAAGAGCGACATCATTGACGTATACAGAGAAAAGAGTCGGCCCGAGAATTTAACCCTGTGGAACCCCCATAGAGACTGCCAGAGTCCGGACAACAGGCCCTCCAATTTGACACACTGAACTCTGTCTGAGAAGTAGTTGGTGAACCAGGCGAGGCAGTAATTTGAGAAACCAAGGCTATGGAGTCTGCCGTAAAAATGAGTTGAAAGCCTTGGCCAGGTCGATGAAGACGGCTGCACAGTACTGTCTTTTATCGACGGCGGTTATGATATCGTTTAGGACTTTGAGCGTGGCTGAGGTGCACCCATGACCAGCTCGGAAACCAGATTGCATAGCGGAGAAGGTACGGTGGGATTTGAAATGGTTGGTGATCTGTTTGTTAACTTGGCTTTCGAAGATTTTAGAAAGGAAGGGCAGGATAGAGTCTAACAGTTTGGGTCTAGAGTGTCTCCCCCTTTGAAGACAGGGATGACCGCAGCAGCTTTACAATCTTTAGGGATCTCAGACGATACGAAAGAGAGGCTGAACAGGCTAGTAATAGGGGTTGCAACCATTGAGGCGATCATTTTAGAACAAGAGGGTCCAGGTTGTCTAGCCCAGCTGATTTCTAGGGGTCCAGATTTTGCAGCTCTTTGAGAATATCTGCTATCTGGATGAAGGAGAAGCGGAGCGGGGTTGGGCAATTTGCTGCGGGGGGTTGGCTGGGGTAGCCAGGTGGAAAGCATGGCCAGCCGTAGAAAGATGCTTATTGAAATTCTCGATTGTCGTAGATTTATCGGTGGTGACAGTGTTTCCTAGCCTCAGTGCAGTGGGCAGCTGGGAGGAGACGCTCTTATTCTCCACGGACTTTACAGCGTCCCAAAACTTTTGGTTATTTGTGCTATAGGATGCAAATTTCTGTTTGAAAAAGCTAGCCTTTGCTTTCCTGTTTCCTAACTTCCCTGAAAATGTGCATATCGCGGGGGCTATTCGATGATAATGCAGTACACCACAGGATGTTTTTGTGCTGGTCAAGGGCAGTAAAGTCTGGAGTGAACCAAGGGCTATATCTGTTTTTAGTTCTACATTTTTTGAACGGGGCATGCTTATTTAAGATGGTGAGGAAAGCACTTTTAAAGAATAACCCGCCATCCTCTACTGACGGGATGAAGTCAATATCCTTCAAGGATACCCGGGCCAGGTCGATTAGAAAGGCCTGCTCGCTGAAGTGTTTTAGGGAGCGTTTGACCGCGGACCCATTATACACACAGGCAATGAGGCAGTGATCGCTGAGATCCTGGTTGAAAACAGCAGAGGTGTATTTAGAGGGCAGGTTGGTCAGAATGATATCTATGAGGGTGCCCCTGTTTACAGATTTAGGGTTGTACCTGGTAGGTTCCTTGATCATTTGTGTGAGATTGAGGGCATCCAGCTTAGATTGTAGGACGGCCGGGGTGTTAAGCATATCCCAGTTTAGGTCACCTAACAGTACGAACTCTGAGGATAAATGGGGGGCAGTCAATTCACATATGGTGTCCAGGGCGCAGCTGGGGGCTGAGGGGGGTCTATAACAAGCAGCAACAGTGAGAGAATTGTTTCTGGAAAGGTGGATTTTTAAAAGTAGAAGCTCAAAATGTTGGGGCACAGACCTGGAGAGTATGACAGAACTCTGCAGGCTAACTCCGCCCCCTTTGGCAGTTCTATCTTGATGTAAAATGTTGTAGTTGGGGATGGAAATTCTAGAATTTTTGGTGGCCTTCCTAAGCCAGGATTCAGACACGGCTAGGACATCAGGGTTGGCAGAGTGTACTAAAGCAGTGGGAAAAAAAACTAAGGGAGGAGGCTTCTGATGTTAACATGCATGAAACCAAGGCTTTTACAGTTACAGAAGTCCACAAATGAGAGCGCCTGGGGAATAGGTGTGGTACTGGTGGCTACAGGGCCTAGGTTAACCTCTACATCACCAGAGGAACAGAGGATGAGTAGGATAAGGGTACAGCTAAAGGCTGTAAGAACTGGTCGTCTAGTGCTTTGGGAACAGAGAGTAAAAGGAGCAGATTTCTGGGCGTGGTGTAATAGATTCAGGGCATAATGTACAGACAAGGGTATGGTAGGATGTGAGTACAGTGGAGTTGAGTGACGATGAGAGAGATTGTATCTCTGGAGGCACCAGTTAAGCCAGATGAGGTCTCCGCATGTGTCGGGGGTGGGACAAAATAGCCATCTAAGGCATGTTGAGACTGGGGGCTCTACAGTGAAATAAAACAATAAGTACTAACCGAGACAGCAGTAGACAAGGCATATTGACATTAGAGAGGCATAAAGCAATCAAGGGTGTTGATCGGGAGAGCTAAGACAACAACGGGTAAATGGCGATGAATGGGCAGAGAGGGTCAGTTAGGTATGCACATGACCTGAGTTCGAGGTTGGGGCCGACAGGTAAACAAAACGAGGTACCGCGTTATTGAACAGTCCAGCAGGCATCAGCTTTGTAGCCAAGTATTCATAGGGTCCAAAGAGCAGCAATAGGCGAGTCAGGGAGCCGTTCGGTAGTTGCTACTACGTTAGGCGAGCGGGAGACAACGGCGTTCAGAAAGCTAGCGGGCCGGAGCTAGCAGATGGGTCTTCGGCGACATCGCAACGGAAAAGCCTATTGAAACCACATTGGACGATTACGTCGGCAGACCAGTTGTGATGGACAGGCGGGGCTCCGTGTCGACAATAAAGGGTCCAGGCCAAATGGCAAAAGAGGTATTGTAGCCCAAGAAGTTAGCTGGTATATTGGCCTTGCGCGAGGCTAGCTCAAGGCTAACCAGTGCTTGCTTCGGGACAGAGGCATTAGCTAACAGTAGCCACTCAATTGCAGCTAGCTAGTGGCGATGATCCGGTGTAATGGTCCAGAGCTTGCGGCAGGAATCCGGTGATGTGGTAGAGAGAAGTAAGTCGCTCTGGATAAGAGCGTCTGCTAAATGACTTAAATGTAAAATGTAAATGTAAGCAGTCCGATATGCTCTGGGTTGATATCACGCTGTGCAGACTGGTAGGTATTGTCCGAGCTAAAGCTGGCTGGTGTCCGAGCTAAAGGTTTAGACCGCTCGCCGTGGCTAACGAAGACTGATAGCTAGTAGCTAGTTAGCTGGCTAGCTCCTGAAGGAGGTTCCAGTTATAAGGAATAAAAATAGCAGACCTGTACCATATTGGGTGAGGCAGTTTGCAGGAAAGTATATTTAGTTCGTAGATAGAAAGTGAGATTAAAATATATACGAAAAAAACTTACACGGGATAAGACAAAGCATTGAGTGGACAGATTGGTGGCCCTGCAATAGACTAGCGTCCTGTCCAGGAGGTGTACTTGTACATCATGCTGCCTCAAGCTACAGAAACAGCTTGTACAAGTTCAAGCCAAACTTGTGCAAGGCTACTTACCTACAACGCAGTGTGTGCGTGTATCACTAGGTAGGTTTCCAACCAATTGGTAACAGATTTTCATGCAAGTATTCTAGAAACCGCATAAAACAAATATACATTTTCCCAGTAGTGGAATGCGTCCACCAAATGGACTTGTTCCGGATAAAAATGTGTGTGATGAAGTACAGTAGTGCACACAAAATATACTTTTTCGCTTAAGTTTTCCATCGCATTTTCAACTCTACCGTCAATTTTGTGGGAGAACCACACACAATATCGTCGCATGACTCAAAATTTACTTCGACATGATGGTTATTATATCAATATTTGCACCTAAAGGCATTTCCACTGACATTTTCAGCATAATTAATTTTACGGATACACAAAGATCTCACAATGTCGAACGAACAAATGATCTGTCGGCATTTATAAAATTACACTGAAACTTCCTGTTTCCATCACAGCTGTCGATTTCTTTGGGGACGATATGACTTTGCTCACATAAAAACTGTGGATGGAAACGTGGTTATTGAAAACACTTACGCATCCATGTGATGGCCAGCACTTTGTAGTCCATCTCCCATCTCTTTCTCAATGGCACTCCACTCACTGTCCAACACATGTACAGAGAACATACTTCACAAAAAAACACAAGTATGCATTTGACATGTACACTTAAGTCATTACATAGTACATAATGCAACAGCTTTATACACACACGTCACCCTTTCGTCCAAACACACGACTCTCACCTGAAGACTCGTCCATAGTTTCCATGCACTTTGTACACCCCATACAGTCGATCTGCTACCCTCTGAGTGGATTAAGAAGGTCAAGTTCCAGGTTAAATTTTGCATAGTTTCTTTGATACTGCTGCTTCCATGTTATGTGCTTCTACACCTGCATTGCTTGCGGTTTGGGGTTTTAGGCTGGGTTTCTGTACAGCACTTCGAGATATTAGCTGATGTACGAAGGGCTATATGAAATAAATTTGATGTTACATATGGTGTTTTGAAACAGAGACAATAGTGAGGTACAGTGTCGCAGACAGCCGCTTTATTGAGGAATGTTCTACTTAGCTACCATAAGATGAATGCATCATAGCCCCCTTGTTCAGTTATGGTAAAGCAGCTACAGTATGTGTTACTGTTTTCTCAAATCACGTATAAATCCCCTTCTATCAGATAAAACATACAGCTGGTCTATCTGTGTAATGTATGTGAATTTCCACACTGGAGGGAATAGCGTGACATTTGGGACACAAGCATAGGTTGTATGTTACAACTTGCAGTGTGCTGGTTGGTGTAGTCAGTCTAATTGTGGCCCTTTTATGTGTGTTACAACCGGCTGGCAGTATGTCTAATACATCAATGATGTCGCTCTTGCTGCTGGTGAGTCTCTGATCCACCTCTACGCAGACAACACCATTCTGTATACTTCTGGCCCTTCTTTGGATACTGTGTTAACAACCCTCCAGACGAGCTACAATGCCATACAACTCTCCTTCCGTGGCCTCCAATTGCTCTTAAGTACAAGTAAAACTAAATGCATGCATGCTTCAACCGATCGCTGCCTGCACCTGCCCGCCCGTCCAACATCACTACTCTGCACGATTCTGACTTAGAATATGTGGACAACTACAAATACCTAGGTGTCTGGTTAGACTGTAAACTCTCCTTCCAGACTCACATCAAACATCTCCAATCCAAAGTTAAATCTAGAATTGGCTTCCTATTTCGCAACAAAGCATCCTTCACTCATGCTGCCAAACATACCCTTGTAAAACTGACCATCCTACCGATCCTCGACGATGTCATTTACAAAATAGCCTCCAATACCCTACTCAATAAATTGGATGCAGTCTATCACAGTGCCATCCGTTTTGTCACCAAAGCCCCATATACTACCCACCACTGCGACCTGTACGCTCTCGTTGGCTGGCCCTCGCTTCATACTCGTCGCCAAAACCCACTGGCTCCAGGTCATCTACAAGACCCTGCTAGGTAAAGTCCCCCCTTATCTCAGCTCGCTGGTCACCATAGCAGCACCCACCTGTAGCACGCGCTCCAGCAGGTATATCTCTCTGGTCAAAACCAACTCTTCCTTTGGCCGCCTCTCCTTCCAGTTCTCTGCTCCCAATGACTGAAACGAACTACAAAAATTTCTGAAACACTTATCTCCCTCACTAGCTTTAAGCACCAGCTGTCAGAGCAGCTCACAGATTACTGCACCTGTACATAGCCCATCTATAATTTAGCCCAAATAACTACCTCTCCCCCTACTGTATTTATTTTGCTCCTTTGCACCCCATTATTTCTATCTCTACTTTGCACATTCTTCCACTGCAAAACTACCATTCCAGTGTTTCACTTGCTATATTGTATTTACTTCGCCACCATGGCCTTTATTTGCCTTTACCTCCCTTATCTCACCTCATTTGCTCACATTGTATATAGACTTATTTTTCTACTGTATTTTTGACTGTATGTTTGTTTTACTCCATGTGTAACTCTGTGTTGTTGTATGTGTCGAACTGCTTTGCGTTATCTTGGCCAGGTCGCAATTGTAAATGAGAACTTGTTCTCAACTTGCCTACCTGGTTAAAGAAAGGTGAAATAAATACAAATTAAATTGTGTGTTACAGCAGCAGCCAATCAACTTTTATCAGACAGACCAGTTGTGCGTTTTATCCTTCTGATGCATGTCAACTTCCAGCCCAGCTCACGTGTTTTAACGCTAGCTGTATGTCTAGTCTCATCAGTAAAATGTATGTTACAGCTGGCAGTATAGTAAACAGACCTGGGTTCAAATACTATTTGAAATCACTTAAAATACTTTGTGTCTTTGCTCAATTTAGCTTTCCTGGCTCAATGGAACAATTGAATAGTTCCAAAACTCCAAACCTCACCCATCTGGCATTCCAGGCAGGCTAGACCAAACATTCAAACTATTTGAAAGATCAAATAGTAGTTGAACCCAGATCTGGTTGTCAGTCTAGTCAGTAAGACATGTGAATATGCCGACAGCTGCCTGTACTTACTGCCCGTACTCTCAGCAGCTGGGAGAGTACAGTCTGTAGATCGTCACTGTAGTGTTTCAACTCTGTAAACCTTCTGCAGACGCCAGGGCCAGAGAAGAACAAGAATCAACACTTTCTTCCCAGCAAGGCAGATAAACAAGACAAGAGTCAATGTTGGAACTGACATTGACCTGGTCCTACTGTACTTCCCACACAGTCCCAGAACAAAGTATGGCAGTACATCAAATAAAAGGGTAATGGGATGGATAGTAGAGACAGAGTCCAAATTATTAATGTTACGACACATGGAGATAGAAGTGCATTGTTGGCTCCACACAAAAGAAAACTGTGACAAGAAAACAACGGATGGATCCTAAATGGCACCCTATTCTCCCTATAAAGTGTACTACTTTTGACCAGAGTACTATATACACCAGGGCCGGGACGATACCAGTATCACGATACTCATTAGTATTGTGGAAAGGTAAAAAAAAAACAGGACTTTTAACTTCAGGAAAACAGCCCTAATGTTGGACACAAACATAATTACGGCACACAATATTTTACATACAGCAGGTTTTTAAGGACCAAAGACTATTGGTCTGCTTCGTGTTGCCCTTTTTGCCAAGGAAAAAAACATTGCGATACTGGTATCGTGACAGCCCTATCATACAGTTGACCCTTTACGGTGTCATTTGGGACAGATCATTTCTATGACTTACCCATCTGGATTCTTCACCCTGAATGCTGCATTCACAGCTTTCAACCTGGAATCAGCCTGTATAAAAAACAGACAAATGAAATATCAACAAATGGTATCCTATGTTTGTTAGTTCAGAAGTTGCTATTGAGGACCTGAATAATTTTAGACAACACTGTACCTTTGAGACATAAAACATGAATAAGTCAAAAAAATATATATTTTAAAAATATTTAAAAAAAACAATTTACACAGATTACAACCTTTACAATATACCTTTATTACACTGCTATGGTTTGCAAAGTCACATGAGGTCACCCGGTAAGGTATTATCAAAGAAAGTTGACGGGACAATGCAACCACGAAAAGACCATAAAGTGCTGATGGAGTGAGTACCTTTGCTTGAAATCCTGTCTCGTACACCATTTCCTTCCAATCTTTATCCTGCTGGACAGAGAGAGGATGCTGTGTGACTTTGACAAAGACAATTAGAGATAGGAGAGCCTGATGCATGGGGGCACACTGTCACACTATCAACTCAAAAGGTCGAAGGTGATCCTATCAACTCTCCGTGACAGAACGACTACAGCAGCACAGTAAAGAGTTTAGCTTAAGGCCTACTTCATAAGACATTATTTACAAAACCCTTACCAGCGCTACAGAGAAAGCGAGCTAGGAAATGGTCCTTGCTTTTGATATCACTCTTTTCTGTCAAGGTTTTATCCTGTTAAAACCTATGAACAGCACATCTGACTTGCAACTGGTAGTGTTGTAGTCTTGAGATGGAGGAATGAAGGTTTTGCTGATGACTGGGGTTCACTTGAGCTTGATCCCAGATCTGTTTGTATGGTTTTGCCTACTCCTATGGTCCTTGTCACACTTGATAAGGGAGTTGGCAAAACAGCACAAACAGGTCTAGGATCAGGCTAGACCTGTTAAAGTGTGTGTCTATAGTATCTTGGCTACAAATGTCGGATCGTCATTTGATAACTGTTGCTGAGAATTTTCCTGCGCCACAGGATTTACATAAATTCACTGAAAACCTGCACTAACACACAGTTATATTAACAGTAATCCACTTTATGTAGCCTAATTTTGGCCAGCTAATAGCCTAACCACCGATCAAGCAACATTACATCGGCGGGAAAGTGTGAATGGAACAATTGTTCAAAACCTGCTGCTGCAGGATTATTTTGCTGCAACAATACTGGTCAAATAAAGATACTACATCTGTAACTGACCTCAGTGAGGAAGATATAGAAGATATTGTCATTGCAGAGAACTGGGTGGGAGGCGACTCGGTGCAGGAAGTTTTCCAGTCCAACCCTCCTCCTCTCCACAAATTCTGGGTCCATGTTGTCCGCCGACAGCTTGTGCCACACAATCTCTGCCTGTGAGAAACAGACAAATAATTACTACTATATTGATAAGGAGACAAAACACCATTATGTTAGTTTCAGGAATGTCTTCAATGTAAAACTGAATGTTGTACAGAGCATTACAGGTACTGTAGTAAGTACATCATGCTACAAATATCACTTCCTAAACTACACTGCATTAATTTATTCCAAGGCATCCTCCTTGTTCTCACGTACCCTCTTCTCAGGTAATGGGGCAACAACGACAAAGGGATAGGTGACCAACAGGTAGTTTCTGAGAAGCTCAAACTCGCTGTATCTCCGCCATAAGGAGTCTGGGGTTATACCTTCTGTCAGAGCATCAACCGGCCTGTCAGAAGAGAGTGAAGGATTTAAGTCATACAACTGGACTTGACTAAGAGTACCACCTAAACATTTGATACATGTTACAGTATCTAAGCCATCTTTCAAGGTACCAAGTACAGTATTATCCAACATTCTATGAATTCTTGGTTCCAACACTTTGATATAAAGCAAGAGAGAGAGAAACACTACTGACAGAGAAAGAGAGATAAAGGGGAAGGAGGGGAGACTTCAACTTTAGAAGTATATGTGGATCCAGCAGTAAAGACTAGGGAGAAAAGGAAAGAGAGCAGGGAAAGAGTTAAATACAGGAAAATTAGTAGCTGGGTGGCATTTTCCAGTCTAACTGCACTGAGTGCCTGGCGCCAATACACTCCCTTCTCAATGGCCCACTGGTAAACAAAGGCCCAGTGTGTGTGTGTGTGTGTGTACAGTATGTATAGCTTGTGTGCTTACATGATTTCCGTGTGTGCACGTTTATTGTTTGTGATTGCATGAAAAGAAACCAGTAAATAGATAGCTAGCTAGATAAAAGTAAGAACTGATGTGCAGTTCTTGAACAAACCAAACTTTTAGAACACATTCTCAATGAATGGAGTGTCTCATTTCAAATGTTGTACCTTTATTTAACTAGGCAAGTCTGTTAAGAACAAATTCTTAATGACTGCCTAGGAACAGTGGGTTAACTGCATTGTTCAGGGGCAGAACAGATTTTTTCCTTGTCAGCTCGGGGATTCGATCTAGCACCCTTTCGGTTACTGGCCCAACACAAACCACTAGGCTACCTGCCGCCCCATATTCTAAAAGAGTCTGATGTTTGAATCATCATCGTGGCCAGACCACCTGTAATGACAGTGTGGAATTATGAGCAGACAAGGTGGTATAGGTGTGATTGTGGAAGTAGCTGTTCATGGCAGTGTCACAAAATGGTAGTACTGGCCTGGAAGATGCATGTAGGCTATCACAAATAGTTTGAGAATTCACACAGATAAGGCATAATTACCGTGTCTCAATTAGATAAACAGTGTATAGCTCCTGCATGTTGACTGTATTCTTCCCAGTCCTTTTCTCTGCCTCTGCAACGCTGATCTCCATCTTTTTTAGAAGACTCGTCCCCTTTTCAATCTCAAC
The DNA here is from genome assembly GCF_002910315.2 of Salvelinus sp. IW2-2015. Classification (NCBI taxonomy): domain Eukaryota; kingdom Metazoa; phylum Chordata; class Actinopteri; order Salmoniformes; family Salmonidae; genus Salvelinus; species Salvelinus sp. IW2-2015. The sequence goes on from NC_036839.1 coordinate 27,475,312, forward strand.
CATCTAGAATAGGCCAATGCGCATCACAACATGGTAACAATAATGCAATATAATTTGATGTATGTTTGCAATCATGGGCATCAATAATTGGTCAAGCTAGTCCTAGTATTTGTAACATAAGCAAAGTCCCTTTAAACCGCTGGCACCTCCTGTCAAATGTGCAACTTTGTAGCAGAAAAAAAGTTGTTGGCTAGCAAGCTAGCTAGTTCCTGGTAATGGTCAAGCTAACCATGTTAATAAGAACGATCTAGCTAACTTTACTTTGTGTCGACGTGGACATTACAATGAGTTGTTAAACTTTTAGCGGTCATTTCCTGCATATGCAGCTACCTACAGCTGCTGCTGGCTCAGTGGAGCTCTCTGCGAAACTCCGTGGATTAATCAGGCCTAGAAAACCCAACTCATTCAAACAGGCTCCCTAACAACTTTGCTACGTCCAAATGCCTCGCTTTTTGACAAATACGAATACGTTTGAAGCTATACCGTGTTTTTAATGTTGTTATCTAGTTCTGCGGAGGTGAGGTCGGTGTTCCCGATCACCGCTACTTCCTTGGGTCCGGAGTCTGCCATCATATCTTCCTGAGTTGTGTGTTGTTGTCAGGGGTATAGCAGGCAGGCATAACCTCGCATGCGCACTTTTAACCCTTTTATTTTCCCAACCTCAACCAGAGATCTGTGACGAGATGCTAATGTACCCACCCTAACTATGGGAGTCGTTGTGCCAACAGTGGGAAGGCAGGAGACAAGCTTTGGTCCAAATTAAGCCCATATTTTGGACAGATTTTGGCGAGAGTGAAACCTCTCGCTTCATCGCTTCCTCTCTGCCTCAACTCACCTGAGTGTCATGAGATACATCAGCTGCTGTCCGCCCTGTCCCGTGTCCTTAGCAAAATACATAATCAATGGGAAATACTGGCATTATAACAGTCATGTCAATATTTGACCGCAACCAAAATAACAATCACACAAACATTGTGTTATTATATCGGTTTATTACAGAATTATATATAAGCTAAACCCCCTTTATAAGCCATGTGTAAGGTGTTACCAAAATAACAATATGTTGCATTATAATGCACAGTGAACGTGTAAATTAGGCTGTTATTGCTAGCTCAAAGTGAATAGAATAACTTTTTCCCGGAATAAACTTCGGTTGTGAGACAATAAATAGCCTAACGTTGCACAATAAATTAAACACAGCAAAACTCACACGGCAGATATAAATACTAGACTAAAGCCTACAACATCTAAACACAAAGACAATTGCACCCTCAATTTTCAAGAATGATTGTTCTGAGCTATTATTGTTATTATTAGTATTATTATTTATATTATCCTGCTACACATCCCAGTTCACCCTGTCACCCCACATTCTACAGATTTTGGTTCCGATATTTATCAAGTTCAATTCCTGGGCGGGTCCCTTAACAGAGCTGGATGAAAAACATCTGGATCTGCCTACACGAAGCCCCAAGACCAACCAGTTGTTTCACTGAATACAGCTTCAATAAGCTCACTACTCACATTCTCAAATACATAGAAAGATACAGTTCGACCACGACGTTTTGACCAGGTTTACATTTTTATGTTAAGATTATGGGGTGCTGGAGATTCTCAGCAGTGAATATTGTTCTTCTGTCTTTCTGTAAGTATTTTTTTATTCGCTACTCACTCCGTATTCACTTTTAAGTGTTCAGTGTCCATTGTTTCTTCAATTTCGTGAAGTTGTGAAGGGGGAGGAGGATCAAATGTTTATTCAAAGGAGGTTCTGGCCGTGTAAAACAGACTCAAAATTACTCTATTTCTGAAATACGACAAGAATACGTTTCTTCAGTGGAAAAGTGACATAGGTGTTATTTTCTCAATATCAGATATGTGATGGAAAAGCGGACTTAATGAAAATAAACTGTCACGTTATATTTGATTTCTTCCTTTCCCTTTGTTAATTTGTTTAAATCTATTTTTGTATTTACCTTAGCTATGCGATTCATTAAACCAGTAGTTTTACAACATGTAACATAGCATTTGTATGTGCTTTAGCAGGTACTGTCCAACTAAAGGATGTCCTGGCAGTCGCTAAACTAAATCAATAGGAATAGTCCTCGGAACCTCTGGAGGCACATCATCAAATTGAAATGACTGCATTGTAAAACAATGATCCAAGTCATCCAATCTGGTGTAAAATATTTCTGACACTTTGACAGTCCTTTAGCTATGCCTGTTTGATTTATTATCAGCAGACTTTGAATGTTTAATAGAATTTCACTTGAAATCATGTATTGTTTACTTCGATGTTCAAAGTTTTGCCAATATTAACAGAATCTGAAGTAAACTAAACTAACTAACATTTGTCTCAAACAATTTCCCACAATAATTTCAGATTTTATTTGAATATGAAGTCAATAAGCTATAACAACAACTCACAAACATTAGGGTTATTTTATATAAGAACATAAAAATAAATAAACATGGCTTGATCACTACATCAATGTAACTGTGACAAGTTTATTAGACCCGGTCTCAGTAATTGTGATAGGGAAAAGATACAATAGAACTGTGAAGTGATGCGACCACATCAAAAAATGTTACTGCTGCCATCTGTAATGAAAATTTCCAAACAGGAAATTGATTCTGAGACTCAATTATCTGCTGCATGCAAACAGGGGCACTTCTCCTCAGGGAATACAAGATTGGAAGCACTGATATAGATTGAGGAACAGTTTGTAGCTCAAGTACACTCTGTAGGCATTGTTACTGTAGAAGAAGTGGGGAAATTCCTCACTTGACCCATTTTCAGTGTGTCCTTTTGAGGACTTAAAAAGTTGCACACTTACTGCTTACAAGTGATATTGAGAAATCAAAGTGACAAGATGTTGAGGAGGTGTTCGGAGGTCATGTAGCCTACTGTAAGTACTATAGAGGTAATGGTGTACTTCTCGCATGTTGTGAAGATTACTCCTGGGCTATAGAACCAACTTAAAACTCATTGATATTCATGATACAGAACTTAGTAAGAGTTGAGCAAGTCTTCTTGTGAATGATGTAACTTCTCACATTACCTATTTTCAGGGTTTGCCTTCTTGGGGACATAAGTTGCATACTTACTACTTACTAGTGATATTCAGTGATATGGAGGGTGCAAAGTAACACAGAGCACAATGAGTGCCATGACATGATGAGCTTTGTGTTGTGTTCTCTAGCCTGACCTTCCATCATCCCACATCAGCCCACAATGACAAGATTGTGATGACATAAGCAGGCAAAAATAAGATGCAAAAATGCCCCTTCTTCTCCTCCTACTCCCTCCTCCTTCTCTGTGCCCAGCTTGCGATGGCCACCGGGGACACAAACTGACCCCTGTGCGTTCTGTTAGCGTTTGTATGTGTCCCAAATGGCACCCTATTCCGTATATAGTGCACAACATTTGACCAGAGCCCCATACACCCTGTTCAAAAGCAGTGCACTACATAGTGAATAGGGTGTCATTTAGGACAAAAATCTTATTCTACTTTGGTTGGCAAGGGTGGCATTGCACTCATGGAGGAGCAAAGAACGATTCAACCGATTCACAACAGATACAGTGGCTTTTCATTGTTGAGTATGAGAAAATAGCCTGTAGCTATAACAAGAGAGAATACTATGCCCCCAATTTTACCTCTGGCCACTCCTCTTAGTTTAGTGGCTTATTCTCATCCTTTGACTAACCTTTAGGCTACACTTGGAATCATCTTATGTACAATGCATTCGGAAAGTATTCAGACACCTTTACTTTTTTGTTACGTTACAGCCTTATTCTGGCCTTCTAGGCAGAGTTCCTCTGTCCAGTGTTCTTTTGCCCATCTTAATCTTTTCTTTTTATTGGCCAGTCTGAGATATGGCTTTTTCTTTGCAACTCTGCCTAGAAGGCCAGCATCCTGCAGTCGCCTCTTCACTGTTGACGTTGAGACTGGTGTTTTGCGGGTACTATTTAATGAAGCTGCCAGTTGAGGACTTGTGAGGCGTCTGTTTCTCAAACTAGACATCCTAATGTACCTGTCCTCTTGCTCATTTGTGCACCGGGGCCTCCAACTCCTCTTTCTATTCTGGTTAGAGACAGTTTGCGCTGTTCTGTGAAGGGAGTAGTACACAGCGTTGTATGAGATCTTCAGTTTCTTGGCAATTTCTCGCATGGAATAGCCTTCATTTCTCAGAACAAGATTAGACTGACGAGTTTCAGAAGAAACTGCTTTGTTTCTGGCCATTTTGAGCCTGTAATCAAACCCATAAATGTTGATGCTCCAGATACTCAACTAGTCTAAAGAAGGCCCGTTTTATTGCTTCTTTAATCAGAACAACCGTTTTCAGCTGTGCTAACATAATTGCAAAAGGGTTTTCTAATGATCTATTAGCCTTTTAAAATGATAAACTTGGATTAACTAACACAACGTGCATGGGAACACAGGAGTGATGGTTGCTGATAATGGGCCTCTGTACGCCTATGTAGATATTCCATTAAAAATTAAAAATCTGCCATTTCCAGCTACAATAGTCATTAACAACATTAACAATGTCTACACTGTATTTCTGATCAATTTGATATTATTTTAATGGACAATTTTTTTGCTTTTCTTTCAAAAACAAGGACATTTCTAAGTGACCCCAAACTTTTGAATGGTTGTGTATATTTTTTACATAAGTATTCAGATCCTTTACACAGTACTTTGTTGAAGCACCTTTGGCAGTGATTACAGCCTTGTCTTCTTGGGTATGATGCTACAAGCTTGGCACAACTGGGGAGTTTCTCCCATTCTTCTCTGAAAATCCTCTGGCTGAGCCACTCAAGAACATTCAAAGACTTATCCCGAAGCCACTCCTGCATTGTCTTGGTTAGGGTCATTGTCCTTTTGGAAGTTGAACCTTTGCCCCAATCTGAGGTCCTGAGCCCTCTGGAGAAGGTTTTCATCAAGGATCTCTCTGTACTTTGCTCCATTTACCTTTCCCTCCATTTACCTTTCCCTCAATCCTGACTAGTCTCCCAGTTCCTGCCGCTAAAAAACATCTCTACAGCATGATGCTGCCACCACCATGCTTCACTGTAGGGATGGTGCCAGGTTTCCTCCAGACGTGATTCTGGGCATTCAGGCAAAAGAGTTCAATCTTGGTTTCGTTAGACCAGAGAATCTTGTTTCTCATGGTCTGAGTCCTTTAGGTGCGTTTTGGCAAACTCCAAGCGGGCTGTCATGTGCCTTTTACTGAGGAGTGGCTTCCGTCTGGCCACTCTACCATAAAGGCCTGATTGATGGAGTGCTGAGATGGTTGTCCTTTTTGAAGGTTCTTCCATCTCCACAGAGGAACTCTGGAGCTCTATCAGAGTCACCTCCCTGACCAAGGCCCTTCTCCTCCAATTGCTCAGTTTGGCAGGGGGGCCAGCTCTAGGAAGAGTCTTGGTGGTTCCAAACTTCTTCCATTTAAGAATGATGCACTGTCAACTGTGGGACGTCATATAGACAGGTGTGTGCCTTTCCAAATCATGTCCAATCAATTGAATTTGCACAGTGGACTCCAATCAAGTTGTAGAAACAGCTCAAGGATGATCAATGGAAACAGGATGTACCTGAGCTCAATTTTGAGTCTCATAGCAAAGCGTCTGAATAATTATGTAAATAAGTTATTTCAGTTGTTTTTTAATACATTTGCAGAAATGTCTAAAAACTTGTTTTTGCTCTTTCATTATGGGGGTATTGTGTGTAGATTGATGAGGGAAAAAAACATTTTATACATTTTAGAATAAGGCTGTAACGTAACAAAATGTGGAAAAATCAAGCGTTCTGAATACTTTCCGAATGCACCGTATCTAATGCAATCTTCATATCTCATGTTTTTTTTTAATGTTCTGAATATTGACACATTGATTGTGTTATGCTTAAGGTCCAGCTTTAAGACTGGACTAAATCACATCATTTGATTGTTAGAACTAATATCTGGTTGTGTAAAGTATATTTACATTTGTTAAAATATTTATTTTGTCATTTAGCAGACGCTCTTATCCAGAGCGCCTTACAGGAGCAATTAGGGTTAAGTCTCTTACTCAAGGGCACGCCAACAGATTTTTCAACTAGTCGGCTTGGGGATTCGAACCAACTACCTTTCGGTTACTGGCCCAACGCTCTTAACCACTAGATTTCTTATTTATTTATGTAACCTTTATTTAACTACGCAAGTCAGTTAAGAACACATTCTTATTTACAATGATGGCCTACCAAAAGTCAAAGGCCTCCTGTGGGGACGGGGGCTTGGGATTAAAAATACTAAATAAATACAATATAAATATAGGACAAAACACACATCACAACAAGAGAGACAACACAACACTACATAAAGAGAGACCTAAGACAACAACATAGCAAGGCAACAACACATGACAACACTGCATGGTAGCAACACAACACAACATAACAACAACATGATAGCAGCACAAAACATGGTACAAACATTATTAGGCACAGACAACTGCACAAAGGGCAAGACGATAGAGACAACAATACATCACACAAAGCAGCCAAAACTGTCAGTAAGAGTGTCCATGATTGAGTCTTTAAATGAAGAGATTGAGATTAAACTGTCCAGTTTGAGTGTTTGTTGCAGCTTGTTCCAGTCGCTAGCTGCAGCAAATTGGAAACAGGAGCGTCCCAGAGATATGTGTGCTTTTGGGACCTTTAACAGAGTGTGACTGGCAGAACGGGTGTTGTATGTGGAGGATGAGGGCTGCAGTAGAGATCTCAGATAGGGGGGGAGTGAGGCCTGAGAGGGTTTTATAAATAAGCATCAACCAGTGGGTCTTGCGACAGATATACAGAGATGACCAGTTTACAGAGGAGTATAGAGTGCAGTGATGTGTCCTACAAGGAGCATTGGTGGCAAATCTGATGGCCGAATGGTAAAGAACATCTAGCCGCTCGAGAGCACCCTTATCTGCCGATCTATAAATTATGTCTCCGTAATCTTGCATGGGTATGATGGTCATCTGAATCAGGGTTAGTTTGGCAGCTGGGGTGAAAGAGGAGCGATTACGATAGAGGAAACCAAGTCTAGATGGCCTGCCGCCCCTATTTATTGTTTAAGACTAGGCGGGATCGCTCAAAGGAATATACGTGCAGTACGCCTAGGTAATTTAATTGTGCTCTTGTCTATTTAATCAGGAAATGCTTTCCTTTTGAGTCCTGTGGAGTGGGATTTCAGCATGCTGCATTAATAATGGGGAGATTGGTTGGTGTGGAACGGGCCAACTAGTGGCCTGGTTTGGTTACTATGCTCGATGTGGGGCTCAGCGAGTCTGTCACTTATACAGTAAAACCATATAGTAGAGTATACTGTTTGAACTAAGATTTTTTTAATGTAAAGATAACTTTGCACAAACATGGACTTTACAACGACACCAGGACGGTTCTCTGTCCAAAAGGACAAAAGGAATGAGAGTGCAGATGAGAAAAATAAGAGATTTGGGAGTTTTCTTGTTTTATTTACCCATATTAGGCAAACTAACTTGAACAATAGCAACATCACCATCAACACATAATGTAGAGGATGTTGCATGTTCTGGTGATGTCTTGAACATGTCTTCTAAAAACAAGATCCAGACAGAATTCAATAAACATTTGAACCTACTGAGCTTAGACTACATTCCATTTTTACAGAACTGATTCGATTTAAAGACCTAGCTACTTTCTTAGATTTTTCCTTAAAACCCACATTATTTGAGAGGGTAAATATACATGTATTACAGTATGTACTTGATCTTTTTAGAAACATTAACCTTTCAGCTCTTCCACTGTGTTGGTGTTTTTTTGTGTGGTGAGTATAGTCAGTGTAGTTATAGAAATATAATCACAGATCCTACCAATTACGATCTACCCATTTCAGACCAACTTGTATTGGGATGCCGTCGTAGTGATTATATTTCTATGGGTAAGCTGATGGGGAACCAGGGAGAGTGAGTTGAGACTTGAGGCTGAAACTGAAAACCAAATAAATGCAGCCAACATCCCTGGGCCTCCCGGCTGTAAGCATGCAGCAGAGCGGTTGGATTTCCCATAAGACACAAAGGGGCCGAGCTTCAAACTTGGCTCAGGCGAAACTTCTGGCTTCAATTTATTTCTGGAGCAGTCATTGCTGATTTTAATTAGTTGAACGTTTGTGGAGGGGGCTTTTTTGTTGCTTACCCAGCCTTTTTAGTTGTATTTTTTTCTCTATTTTCTCCCCCCTCTCTTCCTTAGTCTTTGTGTGTGTGTGTGTATTTTGATGGTTGGCATTGGCCAACATCTGGAAGCCTTTGTGTAATATGTGTACAGCTTCTTTTAATGTTTGCGTAGTTTTGTTAGATCACCATCCCTCTCGAAGTGATAAAAATCCCTCATCTGGCTTGAATCAGCCATTAATATTGTTGTTATGTGGAAACACAAGCAGGGAGGGAACGGCAGATAAGATGTGTGGGAAGAAACACTCACAATGCCTTCTAGAGCCTGTGTTAAACCACAGCACCACAGCACCCCCAAACCAGGCCTGGGCCAAATACATATTCACTGTGTTTCATTTACAATCAAAAACTTATTTCAAAAAGGTTTGGAATCTATTATATACTTTGTACATAAGCTAAAATGTATAATAAAACATAAGTATTTTGAATAACAACCAGTTACTAGTAAAGCTTCCCTGTATGTACGCATACAATTGTCTCTACCAAGAGGTCTTGACCGTTATGGCAGAGGAATGGGAATGCTCTACTCTGGCTGTTCATGTTAGACCCACTGCTGGTGGGGAATAAATCATGCATTTCAGTGTCATGCAATTTGGTTTGGAAGCACCCTCAAACGCCTACAGTATGAGGCACAGAGTAAAATTGGGCCAATGTCTGCAGACCTTCACACATTATGGATATCCTATCCCAGCCCTTTCCTTATCTAGATAAACCAGGTGTGCGTCCCAAATGGAATTCTATTCCATTTATAGTGCACTACTTTTGTCAGGACCCATAGGGCTGTGGTCAAAAGTAGTGCATTATCCAGAGAATAGGGTGCCATTTGGGATGCACACCAGGGCTGTGCCTGCAACCTATCTGATGTGGCTTGTCACAATAAAAAGGGTGTGCTCTAAACAGCAGAACATTTGGCAGATCGGTGTGATAACGATATGGTTTTGGAGATATATCAAAACTTGATTTGAAAGTTAACTTTGTCTTCCAAAGAATGTTGTGATAACCTGTTTAGCCTTGGTTTATTGTCACAGATCCATGTGAAGTTGTATAGCCTGGCCCTATGGTTCTGTTTTGTGCCAGCCATTCTATACAGAGCCAGAACTGCTTTCCTCTGATTATTGTGCGTGTGTGTATGTGCTTGCCTGCGCATGTGTACGCGCTTACATGCGTGCATGTGTGTGTATTCCACAGGCCTTCCCATCCTCTCCTTCACACACATCAAGACCAGCCTGTGTAAGTGGTGTGACTACTCCAGCCCTATCTGTGAGGACAGTGTGTGTTACACCAACTGTTCCCTCTCCTCCTTCTGTAATCTGAGTGAAGAGATCTGCGTTGCTATATGGTAAGTGTGCAGGTTTCCCAAATTCAAGTTTATTTGAAATAGGCTACATAAAGAATGAACCTTTCACATTAAAAGCAGCAAGAACGTTATGGACAAATATACATACAACAACTAGTAATGTTGATCTGGTTTAGCTTATAAGTGCAGCAGGTAGCCTAGTGGTTAGAGTGTTGGGCCAGTAACCGAAAGGTTGCTGGGTCGAATCCCTGAGCTGAATCGCTAAGTCTTAGTTCCTGCCCTCATAGCCCCTCCTAGCCCATGGTGGTTGTTTCTGTAAAGTCTATTGGCTGCTCCAATGGCACCCTTTGGGCACTGGTCAACAGTAGTGCACTACATAGAGATTATGGTGCCATTTGGGATGCATACCTACATAGAGATTATGGTGCCATTTGGGATGCATACCGATTGAAAGAGACTGGTGTTATTGAGACTGGTGTTGTTGAGACTTGTGTTGTTGGCAGGCAGGATACAAAGCAGATTGGATTGACCATTTGTAAAATAAAAACTTCCAGTCCAGTCAAACAAATCATGCATAACAATTCCACACAAAACCACAAAAGTAAAAAGGCAACTTCCCAGACACATTTTCCTATTCTAAAATAGTTCAGCCATTTCCGTTTACTAGTTTGATAAATAACTTCTGTGTGTGTGTGTGCCTGCGCGTATGTGTGCGCCTGCACACGTGTGTGTCCGTCTGCCTGCTCGCCTGCCTGCCTCTCTGCCTGCTTGCCTGTCTGCTTGCCTGTGTTTGTGGGTTTCCATGCGACCCAGGCGGAAGGACAACCAGAGTACGAGTGTGAAGACGTTATGCCACCAGCCCAAGCAGCCCCTGGAGAACATCATGTTGTCCAACTACTCCTCCAACGAGTGTGTGATGGCTCCTCATCCTTCTGAGGACGGGGTCCTGTTCGTCTGTGGCTGCCTGGGAGAACATGAGTGCAACGATAAGCTCATATTCGACAAGGGCTCTAATGGTAAGAAGCACCTTTTTTTTTACCCTGGAACCAGGCGTGGTGTACATGGTGCAACCAGACATTTTTTACATTGAAAAGTATTTTATTATGATTATGTAAGTATTTGATGATTAATTAGGATTATTTACAATTTAGTCTATCAATAAAAAGAGGAGAAACATGTATAATGTACAGTGCCTTCAGAAAGTATTCATACCCCTTGACTTATTCCACATTTTGTTACAGCCTGAATTCAAGATGGATTAAATATGATAATTATTTCACCCATCTACACACAATTTCCCATAATGACAAAGTGAAAACATGTTTTTAGAAATGTTTGCAAATTTGTTGAAAATTAAATACAGAAATATCTTATTCACATACAGTACCAGTCAAACGTTTGGACACACCTACTCATTCAAGGGTTTTTCTTTATTTTTTACTATTTTGTACATTGTAGAATAATAGCGAAGACATCAAAACTATGAACTAACACATATGGAATCATGTACTGTAGTAACCAAAAAAGTGTTAAACAAATCAAAATATATTTGAGATTTGAGATTCTTCAAAGTAGCCACCCTTTGCCTTGATGACAGCTTTGCACACTCTTGGCATTCTCTCAACCAGCTTCATGAGGTAGTCACCTGGAATGCATTTCAATTAACAGGTGTGCCGTGTTAAACGTTCATTTGTGGAATTTCTTTCCTTCTTAATGCGTTTCTTTCCTTCTTAATGTGACAATCAGTTGTGTTGTGACAAAGTAGGGGTGGTATACTATTTTGATAAAAGACCAAGTCCATATTTTTTTATTTCACCTGTATTTAACCAGGTAGGCCAGTTGAGAACAAGTTCTCATTTACAACTGCGACCTGGCCAAGATAAAGCAAGCAGTGCAACAAAAGCAACAACACATAGTTACACATAAACAAACGCACAGTCAATAACACAATAGAAAAATCTATGTACAGTTGTGTGCAAATGTAGAAGAGGAGGGAGGTAAGGCAATACATAGGCCATAGAGGCGAAATAATTACAATTTAGCATTAACACTGAAGTGATAGATGTGCAGATGATGATGTGCAGGTAGAGATACTGGGGTGCAAAGGAGCAAAAAAAATAATAATATGGGGATGAGGTAGTTGGGTGGGCTGTTTACAGATGGGATGTGTACAGGTGCAATGATCGGTAAGCTGCTCTGATAGCTGATGCTTAAAGTTAGACAGGGAGATATGAGACTCCAGCTTCAGTGATTTTTGCAATTCGTTCCAGTCATTGACAGGAGAGAACTGGAAGGAAAGGCGGCCAAAATAAGTGTTGGCTTTGGGGATGACCAGTGAAATATACCTGCTGGAGCGTGTGCTACGGGTGGGTGTTGCTATGGTGACCTGTGAGCTGAGAGTCTTATAGATGACCTGGAGCCAGTGGGTTTGGCGACGAATATGTAGTGAGGGCCAGCCAACGAGAGCATACAGGTCGCAGTGGTGGGTAGTATATGGGGCTTTAGTGACAAAACGGATGGCACTGTGATAGACTACATCCAGTTTGCTGAGTAGAGTGTTGGAGGCTATTTTATAAATGACATCGCCGAAGTCAAGGATCGGTAGGATAGTCAGTTTTACGAGGATATGTTTGGAAGCATGAGTGAAGGAGGCTTTGCTACGAAATAGGAAGCCGATTTTAGATTTCAATTTGGATTGGAGATGCTTAATGTGATTCTAGAAGAAGAGTTTACAGTCTAACCAGAAACCTAGGTATTTGTAGTTGTCCACATATTCTGAGTCAGAACCGTCCAGAGTAGTGATGCTAGTCGGGCAGGCGGGTGGGGGCAGCAATCGGTTGAAGAGCATGCATTTAATTTTACTAGCCTTTAAAAGCAGTTGGAGGCCACGGAAGGAGAGTTGTATGGCATTGAAGCTCGTTTGGAGGTTTGTTGTTCATAGAAGGCACCCCATAGAGACTGCCAGAGGTCCGGACAACATGCCCTCCGATTTGACACACTGAACTCTATCTGAGAAGTAGTTGGTGAACCAGGCGTAACCGCCATCTTTTATCGATGGCGGTTATGATATCGTTTAGAACCTTGAGCATGGCTGAGGTGCACCCATGACCAGCTCGGAAACCAGATTACATAGAGATTACATAGTACCCTTGAATGAGTAAGTGTGTCCAAACTTTTGACTGGTACTGTAAGTATTCACACCCCTGAGTCAATACAATGTAGAAGCACTTTGGTGGTGATTACAGCTTTGAGCCATCTTATGTATCAGCTTTGCACATCTGGATTTGAGTATTTTCTCCCAATCTTCCTTGAAGATTTTCTGGAGCTCTGTTAAATTAGATGGGGAGCGGCGGTGAACAGCAATCTTCAAGTATTTCCACAGATTTTCAATGGGATTCAAGTTTGAGCTTTGGCTGGGCCACTCATGGACTTTCACATTCTTGTTCTGAAGCCATTCCAGCATTGCTTTGGCTGTATGCTTGGGGTCATTGTCCTGTTTGAACGTAAATCTTCGCTCCAGTCTAAGGTCGTTTGCATTCTGAAGCACGTTCTCATCAAGGAGATGCCTGTATTTGGCTCCATTCATTGTTCCCTCATCCTTACCAGTGTCCCTGCCGCTGAAAAGCATCCCCATAGCATGATGCTGCCACAACCATGCTTCACTGTAGGGATGGTGTTAGACAGGTGATGAGCTGTGTCTGGCTTTCTCCAGACATAGCTCTTTGCATTCAGGCCAAAGAGTTACATTTGTCTCATCAGACCACAGAAGATTTTGCTCTGAGTCTTTCACGTGTCTTTTTGCAAACTCCAGGCATACTGTCATGTGCCTATTTCTCAGGAGTGGATTCTGTCTGGCCAAGATTGGTGAAGTGCTCTAGAGACTTTTGTCCTTCTGGCAGGTTCTGTCATATCAGCTAAGGAACTCTGTCGTTCTGTCAGAGTAGTCATTGGGTTCTTGGTCACCTCCTTGACCAAGGTCCTTCTTGCCTGGTTGCTCAGTTTGGTCAGACGGCCAGCTCTATGCAGAGTGGGTAGTTATATATATTTTTCCATTTCCCAATGATGGAGACCATTGTGATTTTGGAAACTTCACTATTATTAAACTTGTTTTATACCCTTCCCCAGATATATGCCTCATCACAATCCTAACTCGGAAATCTACGGACTGTTCCTTGGACTTCATGGTATAATTTCTGCTTTGACATACACTGTCAACTGTGGGACCCTAAATAGACAGGTGTGTTTTTTTCAAAATCATGTCCAAACAATTTAATTGGCCACAGGTGGACTCCAATCAAGTTGTAGTGACATCTCAAGGAAGATCAAAGGAAATTGGATGCACCTGAGCTCAATTTTGAGTGTCATAGCAAAAGGGTGTGAATACTTATGTAAATTAGATATTTCTGCATTTAATTTTCAATAAATGTGCACAAATTTTTTAAAACATATTTTCGCTTCGTCATTATAGGATATTGTGTGTAGATGGGTGAGAGAAAAACATATGTGTGGCTCAGTTGGTAGAGCATGGCGCTTGCAACGCCAGGGTTGTGGGTTCAATTCCCACGGGGGGACCAGGATGAATATGTATGAACTTTCCAATTTGTAAGTCGCTCTGGATAAGAGCGTCTGCTAAATGACTTAAATGTAAAATATATTTTTATCAATTTTGAATTCAGGCTGTAAAACAACAAGATGTGGAATAAGTCAAGGGGTATGAATACTTTCTGAAGGCACTTTAAATACTACAAAATGTAATAGTAGTAGTAATGTTGTATACTTACCTACAGTCTTCACTGTGTTTTTAACTGTGTCCTCAGGTTTTTCCAAGCTCAAGAGTAAAGATGTGATCCCAGTGGTAGTGATCAGCCTTGTCCCTCCCTTCTTAGTGGCTATCATTGCTTCCATGGCTTTCTACCTGTACCGTACCAAACAGCCCAGCAAGCAGCCCAAAGACTGGGCTCCCAAACGCACACACTACAAGGTGGGTGGAACACTGAAAAATATAATAGCTTCCAATTGGTTGATGTGTGTCCCAACTGGCACCCTATTCCCAACAACATAGTGCACTCCGTTTGACCAGAGCCCATAGGTCCCTGGTCAAAAGTAGTGCACTATATAGGCAATAGGGTGCTATTTGGGACACAACCATAACCAACTGGAAGCAATTTATAAAGAGCTGTCAACTAAAATCCCCTATTGGATGGGTTGCTGAAGGCGACTTGATACATAACTACAAATATAGTTAATTCATTCATTCATCAGGCTTTGGACATCCCTGAGGGACTTAGTGGGGACGTCATCACCGGTGGTGAGGACTGCCATGGCAAGCCATCAGCCATCAATGGCGACACCACTTCTGACATGTGTCCTGTCTGGGCCTGTAACTTCAACCACAACATGGAGCAGCTGCCTATCCAGCTGGAAGCCTTGGTGGGGAAGGGTCGCTTCGCTGAGGTGTGGCGGGCCAAGCTCCACCACCAGGCCGCCGGTTCTCTGTACGAGACAGTGGCAGTGAAGGTGAGGGTTCTTACCTCTCCCCTGTTTTGTTTTCCTTCTCCCTAAATGGCACCATATTCCCTATATAACGCACTGCTTTTGACCAGGGCCCCTTGGGCTCTGGTCAAAAGTAGTACACTGTGTAGGAAGTAGGTTGTAATTCAGTACACAGCCTTTGTTTTCCCTCTCCCCTTTAAAAAAAATACTATTCTGTAAAGTGTTCTGAAGGAATTAATACCTTATTGTCCATTTAGGGGGGATTTGTCTAGCAACATATCGTAGCCCTTTGGCACACACATACACAAAAACACAGGACATACAACACTTCACTTATGTGCAACACATATCAAAGGACAAACTTCAGACAGACATACACTGTAGATGAATACTGTAAGTGTGGGTTTGCTTTATAGTCCGTCTGTGTTTAGGAATCTGATGCTGGTTGGAATAAATTATTTGCGTTCCCGGTTTGTTCTGCAGAGTGGGGTTTTGAGTGTTGGCCGGACTGTACCATTTTATATTGGTCGTACAGATGTATTTGGTCGTACAGATGTGATGTATTTATTGATGTGATTTTCATGTGATAAAACACTTTGAATACATTTTGATTTGATATTTGATTTGAAGATCTTCCCGTCTGTGGAGTACGTGTCCTGGAGTAAGGAGAGGGCCATCTTCTCTGACGCCAACCTGGAGCACGACAATGTGGTTAAATTCCTGACAGCAGAGGAGCGAGGGCCCTCCGGCTCCCCTCAGAGGCAGTACTGGCTGGTCATGGCCTATCACAGCCTTGGGAACCTGCAGGTATGTTTATCTTTGTCAGTGGTGTAAAGTCCTTAAGTAAAAATACCTTAAACTACTACTTAAGTTGTTTTTTTGGGTATCTGTACTTTACTTTACTCCACTACATTCCTAAAGAAAATAATGTACCATACATTTTCCCTGACACCCAAAAGTACTGGTTACTTTTTGAATGCTTAGCAGGACAGAAAAATTGTCAATTTCACACACTTATCAAGAGAACATCCCTGGTCATCCCTCCTGCCTCTGATCTGGCGCACTCACTAAACACAAATGCTTAGTTTGTAAATTATGTGTGAGTGTTGGAGTGTGCGCCTGGCTATCCGTAAATTTAAAAAACAAGAAAATCGTGCTGTCTGGTGTCAGGGAAAAATGACATACTTACCTGATTTGTTTGATATTAATAGTAAACGGTTATATATTTAACAAAGAGTAAGACTGGCCTGCTAATGCTGAGTTTTTATGGTGTCCACTCTAGCTTCCTGCAGTTAGTTTGGGCGTCTGGTTAAGGAAATTAGTTTTACTAGGGATAGCTTGAGCTCACAATAAATTGGTGATAAAAATCTAAAAGCTGGCATTCTATAGACAAGATGTGGTGTGTGTGACCCGAGATAGAGATAGCCTGGAAGAGTTTAGAACGATGCCTCATTGTCTCATCTTCCTGGCATTTGTGAAACTAAGCTGGGTTGGAAGTAAAACAACATCCCGTGCAGATAACCAGGAGATGGACCAAGGTGGCTTATGGGAACGGTAGAAATGACTGACCGAGCATTTAGGTCCTATATAAGATCTCTATTTTTTCATTATCAGTTAAGCTCTCGGCAACACAACTTAGTGTGCGGTCAACGGTTTCATTATTGCAATAATTAATCGATGTTGAATAAATATGATTGTTTGAATAATTGGCCAAGTCTCTCTCAGTACTGACATTTCCACTACACTGGTTTGTTTAATATAAGGAATTTCAAATGATTTATACTTTTACTTTTGATACTTAAGTATATATTTAGCAATTACATGTACATTTGATACTTAAGTAGATTTAAAACTAAATACTTTTACTCAAGTAGGATTTTACTGGGTGACTTTCACTTTTACTTGAATCATTTTCTATTAAGGTATCTTTACTTTTACTCAAGTTTGACAATTGGGTACTTTTTCCACCGCTGGTCTTTGTTTTGGTTATTGCTTAGTTGATTGAGGCCAGGATCCAATCGAAGTGACGTTGTCAACAAGCGTATTGCATTTGACTTCTAAAAGTAATTTACGCTTAAGCCGATATCCGCAGCGTTTGCCATGAATGTGATCTCTGTGAACGTTGGAGACATTGCCTTTAAAAGGCTAAAGGGCGACTTGACACGAAAATAGATTTCATTTGTTCATTTATTCATCCATCCATCCATTCATTTCAGGACTTCCTGGCGGGCCACGTGTTGAGCTGGGCTGAGCTTTGTGCTATGGCTGGGTCGGTGGCTCAAGGATTGGCCCACCTTCATAGTGATACCACCCCCTGTGGGATCCCCAAGGTGCCTGTGGCCCACCGCGATCTGAAGAGCAGCAACATCATGGTAAAGAGCAGAAGAGAGTGTGCCCTCTGTGACTTTGGTCTGGCTCTGAGGCTGGACCTCTCCCTCACCGTGGATGACTTTGCCAACAGTGGCCAGGTAAGGTGGAACAGGTGTAATGTTCATTGTAGTCGCTAAGGGAACGAGGTATCAGTGTTCTACTCTAGCTACAGCAACTATGAAGTAGGCCTATGTATGGTGCCTTCTGACACAACTACTGTATCTGTGAAAATTCTTACAGAAAATAACAATATATTAAATTGTAGTCCTGGTTGAATGCCACCTTAAATAAAAAACTACGCTATATGAATGAAATTGTTTTATAACGCGGTGCTAAAACCAAAATGATGTTTAATGTACAGATGTAGGATCTTAATTTGAGCCAATTTGTTACAACAGGATAATAATCCTGCAGCAACAGGACATTTTAATTATTATGTAGATTTATAAATAATGGACATTTCTGTCGGGGTTGATATATTTTTCAAATGGGACAATCAAGTCTGAAATTTCACAGAGGAAATTACAAACTTCAGAAGCATTTTTAAACCTCAAATAAACTACAAGTTTAAAATGTCCTGCATTGTAGGACAGTTCTCCTGCAACAGGGTGATCAAATTTATATCTACATCTGTAATGTCCCTGTCCCTTGTTTTCCAGGTGGGGACAGCTCGCTACATGGCCCCTGAGGTGTTGGAGTCTAGGGTGAATCTGGAGGATCTGGAGGCCTTTAAACAGATGGATGTCTACTCCATGGCCCTGGTCCTCTGGGAAATGGTGTCCCGCTGCGAAGTCATAGGGGGTACATTAAGCTATTCTACTACGGTGATTCAGGGTAAACGTTTGTAACTCAGACTTTGATTAAAGTAAAAGACTGTGATGAAAGTATAGAATATATGATAAATAACAAAGCGTTTACAGTGTGTTTCCTGTATTTTCATAGAAGTGAAGAGTTATGAGCCGCCCTTTGGCTCTAAGGTGTGTGACCAGCCGTGTGTGGACAGCATGAGGGACCTGGTCCTGAGAGACAGGGGCAGACCTGAGATACCCACCAGCTGGACAACACATCAGGTACACTGTGTTGTGTGTGTGCATGGTGAGGGAACTGGGAAGTCAGCACTCCTCTGCCCATTGAGGCCGGTATTCAATATGAGCGCTCTAGTTGATAATGCGGCTGTTGAAGACAATGTTACCGCGTTTCCAATTGAGCTGCAGATGTCGGCTCAATTGGAAATTACGTTTAAATATGAAGCGTGCTATAGCGAGATTTCCAATTGAATCCCGGTCTGCATGATAACCTATGATAACAGTTTACAATCACATCAACTATAATTCACATTGGTTGTCAACAGGTTTGGGGTCAATTATATTCCAATTTACCCAATACAGGGAGTAAACTGATGGAAGTAATATATATATATATATATATATATATATATATACACTGCTCAAAAAAATAAAGGGAACACTAAAATAACACATCCTAGATCTGAATGAATGAAATATTCTTATTAAATACTTTTTTCTTTACATAGCGTTGAATGTGCTGACAACAAAATCACACAAAATATCAATGGAAATCAAATGTATCAACCCATGGAGGTCTGGATTTGGAGTCACACTCAAAATTAAAGTGGAAAACCACACTACAGGCTGATCCAACTTTGATGTAATGTCTTAAAACAAGTCAAAATGAGGCTCAGTAGTGTGTGTGGCCTCCACGTGCCTGTATGACCTCCCTACAACGCCTGGGCATACTCCTGATGAGGTGCGGATGGTCTCCTGAGGGCTCCTCCCAGACCGGACTAAAGCATCCGCCAACTCCTGGACAGTCTGTGGTGCAACCGTGGCGTGTGTGGATGGAGCGAGACATGATGTCCCAGATGTGCTCAATTGGATTCAGGTCTGGGGAACGGGCGGGCTAGCTAGTCCATAGCATCAATGCCCTTCCTCTTGCAGGAACTGCTGACACACTTCAGACACATGAGGTCTAGCATTGTCTTGCATTAGGAGGAACCCAGGGCCAACCGCACCAGCATATGTATCTCACAAGGGGTCTGAGGATCTCATCTCGTACCTAATGGCAGTCAGGCTACCTCTGGCACACATGGAGGGCTGTGCGGCCCCACAAAGAAATGCCACCCCACACCATGACTGACCCACCGCCAAACCGGTCATGCTGGAGGATGTTGCAGGCAGCAGAACGTTCTCCACGGCGTCTCCAGACTCTGTCACGTCTGTCACATGTGCTCATGTGCTCAGTGTGAACCTGCTTTCATCTGTGAAGAGCACAGGGCGCCAGTGGCGAAATGCCAATCTTGGTGTTCTCTGGCAAATGCCAAACGTCCTGCACGGTGTTGGGCTGAAGCACAACCCCCACCTGTGGACGTCGGGCCCTCATGGAGTCTGTTTCTGACCGTTTGAGCAGACACATGCACATTTGTGGCCTGCTGGAGGTCATTTTGCAGGGCTCTGGCAGTGCTCCACCTGCTCCTCCTGCACAAAGCGGAGGTAGCGTCCTGCTGCTGGGTTGTTGCCCTCCTACGGCCTCCTCCACGTCTCCTGATGACTGGCCTGTCTCCTGGTAGCGCCTCCATGCTCTGGACACTACGCTGACAGACACAGCAAACGTTCTTGCCACAGCTCGCATTGATGTGTGCCATCCTGGATGAGCTGCACTACCTGAGCCACTTGTGTGGGTTGTAGACTCCGTCTCATGCTACCACTAGAGTGAAAGCACCGCCAGCATTCAAAAGTGACCAAAACATCAGCCAGGAAGCATAGGAACTGAGAAGTGGTCTGTGGGTCACCACTGCAGAACCACTCCTTATTGGGGTGTCTTGCTAATTGCCTATAATTTCCACCTTTTGTCTATGCCATTTGCACAACAGCATGTGAAATTTATTGTCAATCAGTGTGCTTCCTAAGTGGACAGTTTGATTTCACAGAAGGTGATTGACTTGGAGTTACATTGTGTTGTTTAAGTGTTCCCTTAATTTTTTGAGCAGTGTATTATATATATATTATATATATATATATATATATATATATATATATATATATATATACAGTGGGGAGAACAAAGTATTTGATACACTGCCGATTTTGCAGGTTTTCCTACTTACAAAGCATGTAAAGGTCTGTAAAAAAGAAATTGAAGGTACACTTCAACTGTGAGAGACGGAATCTAAAAACAAAAATCCCGAAAATCACATGTATGATTTTTAAGTAATTAATTAGCATTTTATTGCATGACATAAGTATTTGATACATCAGAAAAGCAGAACTTAATATTGGTACTGAATCCTGTGGTTGCAATTACAGAGATCATACGTTTCCTGTAGTTCTTGACCAGGTTTGCACACACTGCAGCAGGGATTTTTGGCCCATCCTCCATACAGACCTTCTCCAGATCCTTCAGGTTTCGGGGCTGTCGCTGGGCAATACGGACTTTCAGCTCCCTCCAAAGATTTTCTATTGGGTTCAGGTCTGGAGACTGGCTAGGCCACTCCAGGACCTTGAGATACTTCTTACGGAGCCACTCCTTAGTTGCCCTGGCTGTGTGTTTCGGGTCGTTGTCATGCTGGAAAGACCAGCCACGACCCATCATCAATGCTCTTACTGAGGGAAGGAGGTTGTTGGCTAAGATCTCGCAATACATGGCCCCATCCATCCTCCCCTCAATACGGTGCAGTCGTCCTGTCCCCTTTGCAGAAAAGCATCCCCAAAGAATGATGTTTCCACCTCCATGCTTCACAGTTGGGATGGTGTTCTTGGGGTTGTACTCATCCTTCTTCTTCCTCCAAACACGGCGAGTGGAGTTTAGACCAAAAAGCTCTATTTTTGAATCATCAGTCCACATGACCTTCTCCCATTCCTCCTCTGATCATCCAGATGGTCATTGGCAAACTTCAACGGGCCTGGACATGCGCCTGCTTGAGCAGGGGGACCTTGCGTGCGCTGCAGGATTTTAATCCATGACGGCGTAGTGTGTTACTAATGGTTTTCTTTGAGACTGTAGTCCCAGCTCTCTTCAGGTCATTGACCAGGTCCTGCCGTGTAGTTCTGGGCTGATCCTCACCTTCCTCATGATCATTGATGCCCCACGAGGTGAGATCGTGCATGGAGCCCCAGACCGAGGGTGATTGACCCATCATCTTGAACTTCTTCTATTTTCTTCTATTTTCTAATAATTGCGCCAACAGTTGTTGCCTTCTCACCAAGCTGCTTGCCTATTGTCCTGTAGCCCATCCCAGCCTTGTGCAGTCTACAATTTTAGCCTTGATGTCCTTACACAGCTCTCTGGTCTTGGCCATTGTGGAGAGGTTGGAGTCTGTTTGATTGAGTGTGTGGACAGGTGTCTTTTAATACAGGTAACGAGTTCAAACAGGTGCAGTTAATACAGGTAATAGTGGAGAACAGGAGGGCTTCTTAAAGAAAAACTAACAGGTCTGTGAGAGCCGGAATTCTTACTGGTGGTAGGTGATCAAATACTTATGTCATGCAATAAAATGCAAATGAATTACTTAAAAAATCATATCAATGTGATTTTCTGGATTTTTGTTTTAGATTCCGTCTCTCACAGTTGAAGTGTACCTATGATAAAAAATTACAGACCTCTACATGCGCTTGTAAGTAGGAAAACCTGCAAAATCGGAGTGTATCAAATACTTGTTCTCCCACTGTAATATATATATTATATATATAATATATATATATAGATACACTACCGTTCAAAAGTTTGGGGTCACTTAGAAATGTCCTTGTTTTTTAAAGATAAGCAATTTTTTGTCCATTAAAATAACATCAAATTGCTCAGAAATACAGTGTAGACATTACTAATGTTGTAAATGACTATTGTAGCTGGAAACGGCTGATTTTTAATGGAATATCTATATAGGCGTACAGAGGCCCATTATCAGCAACCATCACTGCGGTGTACCAATGGCACGTTGTGTTAGCCTTTTAAAATTATACATTTGGATTAGCTAATTGATCATTAGAAAACCCTTTTGCAATTATGTTAATAACACAGCTGAAAACGGTTGTGCTGATTAAAGAAGCAATAAAACTGTCCTTCTTTAGACTAGTTGAGTATCTGGAGCATTAGCATTTGTGGGTTCGATTAGTCTCAAAATGGCCAGAAACAAGGCACTTTCTTCTGAAACTCATCAGTCTATTTTTGTCATGAGAAATAAAGACTATTCGATGCAAGAAATTGCCAAGAAACTGAAGATCTCGAACAACGCTGTGTAGTACTTCCTTCACAGAACAGTGCAAACTGTCTCTAACCAGAATAGAAAGAGGAGTGGAAGGCCTCTGTGCACAACTGAGCAAGAGGACAAGTACATTAGAGTGTCTAGTTTGAGGAACAGACGCCTCACAAGTCCTCAACTGCCAGCTTCATTAAATAGTACCCGCAAAACACCAGTCTCAACGTCAACAGTGAAGAGGCGACTGCAGGATGCTGGCCTTCTAGGCAGAGTTGCAAAGAAAAATACATATCTCAGACTGGCCAATAAAAAGATTAACATGGGCAAAAGAACACAGACACTGGACAGAGGAACTCTGCCTAGAAGGCCAGCATCCCGGAGTCGCCTCTTCACTGTTGACGTTGAGACTGGTGTTTTGCGGGTACTATTTAATGAAGCTGGCAGTTGAGGACTTGTGAGGCGTCTGTTCCTCAAACTAGACACTCTAATGTACTTGTCCTCTTGCTCAGTTGTGCACAGAGGCCTCCCACTCCTCTTTCTATTCTGGTTAGAGACAGTTTGTGCTGTTCTGTGAAGGGAGTAGTACACAGCGTTGTACGATATCTTCAGTTTCTTGTCAATTTCTCTCATGGAATAGCCTTCATTTCTCAGAACAAGACTGACGAGTTTCAGAAGAAAGTTCTTCTGTTTCTGGCCATTTTGAGCCTGTAATCGAACCCACGAATGCTGATGCTCCAGATACTCAACTAGTCTAAAGAAGACCAGTTTTATTGCTTCTTTAATCAGAAAAACAGTTTTCAGCTGTGCTAACATAATTGCAAAAGGGTTTTCTAATGATTAATTCTTCTTTTAAAATGATCAACTTGGATTAGCTAACACATTGGAACCATTGGAACACAGCAGTGAAGGTTGCCGATAATGGGCCTCTGTACGCCTACGTAGATATTCCATTCAAAATCAGCCGTTTCCAGCTACAATAGTCATTTACAACATTAAC
The DNA here is from genome assembly GCF_002910315.2 of Salvelinus sp. IW2-2015. Taxonomy (NCBI): domain Eukaryota; kingdom Metazoa; phylum Chordata; class Actinopteri; order Salmoniformes; family Salmonidae; genus Salvelinus; species Salvelinus sp. IW2-2015. Next base: position 27,498,914 of record NC_036839.1, read on the forward strand.
AGTGTCAACACTGTATTTCTGATCAATTTGATGTTATTTTAATGGACAAAAAAAATGCTTTTCTTTCAAGAACAAGGACATTTCTAAGTGACCCCAAACTTTTGAACCCTTGTGTATATATATATTTTTTTACTTTCTGTATTGACTAAATAGTCAATGAATCAAACCTTCCTGGTCCTACTCTTCCCTACTGTAGGGTATGGATCTTCTGTGCGCCACCATCAATGAGTGTTGGGACCACGACCCAGAGGCCAGGCTCACAGCCCACTGTGTGGTGGAGCGCTTTGGAAGTCTAGAAGAGGAGATGGAGCAGAAGGGGTTAGACACTATCAACAACAGCCAGAACAACCATCAGGGTCCTCCCTCTGGTATCTTCCCTGACTGTGACGTGGACCCTTTGACCCCTGAAACAGACACAGAGGGACCCTCATCCCTGGGCCACTGACTGAGATAATATAAGGATCACCAGAAAGAGACATTTCTGTATGATAGATTGATGGCACTCTACCCTACGAACAAAAGGGACAAATTTTTGTATGATATATTGTTTAATTTGAAGGAGCTGGTCTCCTGTTCGATTTGTGTAATATAGCCTTTATGAAGTGTCTTACGAATGCACTTATGAACTTGTGACACTGAAGAGTTCTTTCTGCCCCTTGGAAAGTTTTGTGCACAGGATTCAGGGAAGAGAGCAAACTAGCATACCACTAATTATCATCCCAACTTAACATGTCAATTTGACCAATAACTAAAAGAGCAGATCAGTTTCCAAATCTGAAGTACATAAATCCTGTAGTGAATGATGACATGTATGCGTCACTAATGGCACCCTGTTCCTTACTACTGTTGACCAGAGCCCTATTGCTCTGCTATATACAGGGACTAGGGTGCTGTTTGGGAGGCAACAATGGTTGTTATTTGCTACAGTACAGAAAGCACTATATTTTGTGACAATCTCCATTGGTGTTCCAGCTATTTAAATTGGTCCTCCTTCCTATTGGAGAGAATTTACCTTACAAGAATGATTCCTTACCACATTTTTTCTTCTTCTCAAATGAACTGTTCCATTGCCTTCTTACAGTGTGTAGCCTCAAAAGCCCTATTTATACCTGCCGCTTACATGCATTCTTCGTCCTGATCTTCTCCAGTCTTGCCAGTTTACACTTACAAGATCTGATCAAAATTAGTTCACAACGAGTCTTTTAATCATCTACACATGTCTAAAAATGTGGGCACAATCAAAATGAGTCAAGATTAGGACAAAGGGCGCATGTTAAAACCAGGTATAAAGTGGCTGAAGAGCAGTGTGGTCCTCGTCCTGCCAGTATGCATCCCAAATGCCACTATAAGCTCTGGTCAAAAGTAGTGCACTATATAGCGATTAGGGTGCCATTTGTGACACAAAACTAGAGTTATCTCAGAGCTGAGGGGTTTGCATTTTTCTTAACCACAAGCTGCTGCGACTGTGAATGGTGAATAGACTAGGGACCACAACACACAAACTAGCATGGAGAAATGCCCTTTTTAAGATGAAAGAAAACCAAAGAGCATTTAATGATTCCTTTGAACTAATAGCTGCACACACACACACATACACACGTTTGGGGTCACTTAGAAATGTCCTTGTTTTTGAAAGAAAAGCAATTTTTTTGTCCATTAAAATAACATCAAATTGATCAGAAATACAGTGTAGACGTTGGTAATGTTGTAAATGACTATTGTAGCTGAAAACGGCTGATTTTGAATGGAATATCTACATAGGCGTACAGAGGCCCATTATCAGCAACCATCACTCCGGTGTTCCAATGGCACATTGTGTTAGCTAATCCAAGTTTATAATTTTAAAAGGCTAATTGATCATTAGAAACATTTTGCATCATGGTTTCATGCACAGCTGAAAACGGTTGGCTGTTAAAGGAAGAATAACAGGCCTTCTTTAGACTAGTGAGTATCTGGAACATCAGCATTTCTTGTGGTTCTGATTAAGGCTCAAAATGTCAAAAACAAAGTATTTTTCTGAAACTCGTCAGTCTTTCCTGTTCTGAGAATGGAAGCTATTCTAGTGCGAGAAATTGCAAGAAACTGAAGATATCGTATAACGCTGTGTTATTACCCCTTCACAGAACAGCACAAACTGGTCTCTAACCAGAATAGAAAGAGGAGTGGGAGCCTCCGTGCACAATCTGAGCAAAGGACCAAGTATCATTAGAGTGTCTAGTTGAGGACACAGAGCCTCGTCACATAGATCCTTCAATGCCAGCTTCATTAATAGTACCTCCCGTTGTGTGTCGTTTGGGTTGGTCTTTCTGCTGTTTCTTGTTTGGTTTTGTTTTTTTTTTTCTATGTTTGGTGGTTTTTGTTGTTGTTGTGTTCTTCTTGGTGGGGGCGGGGTTTTGGTTGTGTGGTTTGGGGGCGGCTGTTGGTGGATGGGGGGTTGGGAGTTGGTGGTTGTGTGTGTGTGGTTGGTGTTTTTTTCTTTTGTTTGGGTGTGGTTGTTTGTGGTGTGTTTTCTGTTGTGTTCGTTTTGCTTGTGTTTTGTTGTGTCCGTATGCTTCTGCTGCGTGATGGTTCCTTCTTTGTGTTGCGTTTACACGTTGTGGTGGTGTGTGCTGTGCCCTTGCTTTACTGTGTGTCTGCCCATGGTGTTTTTGTGATATTCGTTTTCGTGATGTTTTTTGTATGGTCTCGAAAACACCAGTCTCAACGTCAACAGTGAGACGCGCTGGCAGATGCGGCTTCTAGGCAGAGTTGCTCTGTCTTAATCTTTTCTTTTTATTGGCCAGTCTGAGATATGGCTTTTTCTTTGCAACTCTGCCTAGAAGGCCAGCATCCTGATGGTTGCTGATAATGGGCCTCTGTACGCCTATGTAGATATTCCATTCAAAATCAGCCGTTTCCAGCTACAATAGTCATTTACAACATCAACAATGTCTGCAATGTATTTCTGATTCAAGTTGATGTTATTTTAATGGACAAAAAGAAATGGCTTTTCTTTCAAAAACAAGGACATTTCTAAGTGACCCCAAACCTTCAACGGTAGTATATTATATAATATATATATATAATATATATATATATATATATATATATATAATATATACACTGCTCAAAAAATAAAGGGGAACACTTAAACAACACAGTAACTTCCAAGTCAATCACACTTCTGTGAAATCAAACTGTCCACTTCGGAAGCAACACTGATTGACAATAAATTTCACATGCTGTGTGCAAATGGATAGACAAAAGGTGGAATTATAGGCAATTAGCAAGACACCCAATAAAGGAATGGTTCTGCAGGTGTGACCACAGACGACTTCTCAGTTCCTATGCTTCCTGGCTGATGTTTTGGTCACTTTTGAATGCTGGCGGTGCTTTCACTCTAGTGGTAGCATGAGACGGAGTCTACAACCACACAAGTGGCTCAGGTAGTGCAGTTCATCCAGGATGGCACATCAATGCGAGCTGTGGCAAAACAGGTTTGCTGTGTCTGTCAGCGTAGTGTCCAGAGCATGGAGGCGCTACACGAGAGACAGGCCAGTACATCAGGAGACGTGGAGGGGCCGTAGGAGGCAACAACACCAGCAGCAGGACCGCTCATCTGCCTTTGTGCAAGGAGGTGCACTGCCAGAGCCCTGCAAAATGACCTCCCAGCGGCCACAAATGTGCATGTGTCTGCTCAAATGGTCAGAAACAGACTCCATGAGGTGGTATGAGGGCGGACGTCCACAGGTGGGTTTGTGCTTACAGCCCAACACGTGCAGGACGTTTGGCATTTGCCAGAGAACACAAAGATTGGCAAATTCGCCACTGGGCCCCTGTGCTCTCACAGATTACAGGTTCACACTGAGCACATGAGCACATGTGACAGACGTGACAGAGTCTGGAGACGCCGTGGAAACGTTCTGCTGCCTGACAACATCCTCCAGCATGACCGGTTTGGCGTGGGTCAGTCATGGTGTGGGTGGCATTTCTTTGTGGGGCCGCACAGTCCATCATGCTCGCCAGAGGAGCTTGACTGCCATTAGGTACCGAGATGAGATCATCTAGACCCCTTGTGAGACCATATGCTGACACATGCACATTGTGGCCTGCTGGAGTCATTTTTGCGAGGCTCTGGCAGTGCACTCTTGCACAAAGGCGAGGTAGCGGGTCCTGCTGCTGGGTTGTTGCCTCCTACCTCCTCCACGTCTCCTGATGTAGTCGTGCCTGTCTCCTGGTAGCGGCCTCCATGCCCTGGACATACGCTGACAGACAAGCAACTTTTTGCCACAGCTTTGCATTGATGTGCCATCCTGGATGAACTGCACTACCTGAGCCACTTGTGTGGGTTGTAGACTCCGTCTCATGCTACTACTAGAGTGAAAGCCCGCCAGCTTCAAAAGTGACCAAAACATCAGCCAGGAAGCATAGGAACTGAGAAGTGGTCTGTGGTCACACCTGCAGAACCACTCCTTTTTGGGGGTGTCTGTATTGTCCTATAATTTCCACTTTTGTCTATGCCATTTGCACAACAGCATGTGAAATTTATTGTCAATCAGTGTTGCTTCCTAAGTGGACAGTTTTTGATTTCACAGAAGTGTGATTGACTTGGAGTTACATTGTGTTGTTTAAGTGTTTCTTTATTTTTTTGAGAGTGATACTAATAATATATATATATATATATATATATATATAATTTAAAGCTATTGCATACAACTGCATTGATTGTCAATGTTTTTTTTTAATGTGAAGTAGTTGCTGCCTTCATCCATTTACTAAGACAAACGTGTATTTGATTTAGTCCAATCCTATGTCTGACCATTAAGGAGGGCATGACCTGTCTTAATGTACAACATTGAACTCACAGTAAGAGGGACTGCTGTCCCAGAAAGCCTGGTATGAGATTCTCAGATCTACACCAATTCAATCATTCAATGACTCTCTTACTTCAAAGGTAACATTAAAGTCTTCCATCACACTAACCATGCGGACTCAATAAACAGGAGTAGGTGTAGATTCTATTAAGCCATTAAGATAAAAATACTTTCCTCTGAGAAGCAAATGTTTGGGAAAGCAGCTCTCTCTTATTGTGAGGCATGACACGGACTTCCTCTTCAAATCATGAGCTGGGTCGTGTTCAATAGGTACAAAATGGAAGAAAATGTATTGAAATGTGGAAATACTATCTTAGACTTGTCCAATAAGAAGGGCTTGTTTTTGCTTTCTGTTCAAAAACGTTTTGCTACGGTGTGACTTAATGAACACAACCCAGGTTAACCCTCTTCCCTCGGGAATGGTCAAGTATGGGGATGCACAGAGTAAGTACAAGGACTTAACTATGTGGCTTAATGTGTCTAACATTAATGATCTATGCAGAAGATGTTATTTGACTTCTGATAAATGACCACAGATAAATACCAAATGTGAACTGGTTCCACTATCTAACATGTTGCCTATTTGTCTTATAAAAGAGTTTGTATCAATCTTTTATTTTCTTCCCATTTGTGATTAAAAAAAACCCACTAAACTGTCATAAAAACACACATGAAAAAGAACAAACATTCCACTGTCAAGCGGCTTTATTGGTTTGTTGTTCCGGATCCCATATTTTAAGAGGTTGACATTGTACACGTGTCACAATATTTCAGCACGGTGCGCAGTATAAGGCCAGAATTCAATCCGATTGTGCTTTGTCAGCTATGCGCCATTTAAAGGCCGATTGAGCCAACATATGCAGCATTAACCGTGAATGCGAACCTGGGAACATTGTCTTTAAAAGGTGCATTGCTGACAAAGTGTGATCAGATTGAATCCCGGCCCCAGAGAGCAGCAATAGTAGGCTGGTTATATGGTGTATCAAGAACTAATGACATGAACAGATGTACGAATACATAAAAGTTTCAGTCATCATTTCTTCTGATTGTTTTAGTTTTGTTGATTCAATTGACAAAGCAGCCCTTTTAGTGAGAAATAAAACACTACAGCAATAAAAACAACGTAAAATATATTTGATGAGTTAAGTTAACAGGATTTTTTTGCAATCTTTTAATTTATGTACAATAGAAAACCTTACATTTCTGGATAGAAATATCTTTGGTCACTGTAAATTAAGCAAAGATTTCAGGTATGTGCATGTTCTTCCTCTTTGTACTTTTTGAAACAAACATACATTTCTTCATGTTGAGAAAAATTACATATCATATAAATGTCATTTTTTTCAAATTCGCTCACACTGACCATCAGAAAACTGCCACCAAGTGAGCTGTAAAACACACCATCTTTTTTTCAGCTAGGGAAAAATCAACACATTTTCTACACACATATTATACAATTGATTCTCGTACAAGGCTAAACATGATCATAAATAAAAGCACTGTCGTCCTTCACTTCGCTCTGAAATGTAACAAAAAACGAAAGGACAGAAAACAAAAACAAACAAGACATTCTAATGCAGACAATTCCATGGGAATAAACAACAAAAACTGAATAATCTAATGTCTTTTCCCTAAGAAATATTAAACTATCCCCTTAGGCAGCATTCTAGTAATCTCAATTAACAGATAGACCAACATCCCCACTCTTAGCCATTTTGTGTTCTCAATCCACCTCATCAACACATTACTTTTGTTCCTTATCATGAGAAAATACAAATGTTCCCATAATTGATGTAGGCCCCGTTTGCAACCATACAGAAAACTTTTTCCCCCCAGCATGCTCAACTGGAGGTTGTATTTTGGAATTGTTTTTAATATCGGTCTTTGCATGTACATTGAATGATTGATTAATCTTTTGTTACACAAAGATAAATAAACACATTTTTCTAAACTAATCCAAATCATTTAGTTAGATTTATTGCACCCATTACTAAAATAGTTGTTCTAGTTTAAATGGCTTAGGTAGTCTCCTAACACTGTTCTTAACCCTTACAGTCATTATGAATGGGTGAATAATGTAATTGTTGGATATCAAAATAGGAATTACCTTTGCAAGCCAGCATGAGGTTACTTGCAGGTAGGGTTGCAAAATTCTGGTAAATTTCCAAAGTTTTTCAAAAATCCCGGTTGGAAGACTCGTGAAAATCCTTCAACCAGGAGGTTTGGCGAATTTTGGGACAGTTACCGTCATTTTGCAATCCTACTTGCAGGATTGATTTGGCCTTTAAACCATGAGTTTCAGGCGCTTGCATTAGGGTAAAGCTAGGCCTCAAAATAAGGCCTTATGAGATATGTAATGTATTGTCATAGAGTTTAATTATAATGATAACATGCGCCTATTAACTCACTTGGTGAAGGCCACAGGACTGAAAATGAACGAATTCAACAACCATGTCTCTGTCACTAACAAATCTAGTCATGGGTGGTAACGCTACAATTCACTCGAAAAGGCAAGGAACACTGGAAAATAATATTGGAGTCAAGGTTTTTTTTCGGGGCGTTACTTAACATTTTCAAGCTGATACAACTCAAGTCTGGACACCCTACAGGATCACAGTGTTTGAGTAATGACTACAAAATCACTAAGTAACTGTACTTGGATATATTAAGTGCAAGAGGTTTCCTCAAAAAAATTGAAGTAATGACAGCACATTGGGCTTTACAGTGTACATAGGACCATAGACAATATAAAACAGCATGTCAGTGGCACTTCTTTAACTGTAGTGCAATAAGGTATTTAGTTCATACTCCTGTGTAGACTGTACTGATTACTGTTTGTTGCTTTGATTTTAGGCTATGTTAAACTACACGTATGATAGACATGGCATAATAAGGATTTTTTTGTCCTGTCATCTTGTAATCTCTTGTGATTGTTTTGATACCATTTTCAATGCACTGCATGTAAAAATCCAGCCTCTGGCACATAAAATAAACCAAAAATGTAAGATTGCCAAATTGTTTCATACCAAATATATGCTCAAATGAATTAGTCATTATTCTGTATAGTGCTTAGAGAAGAGGGACAATTGAAAGCTGCTAATTGTGCTGTATTTATAAAAGCCATACCCTGCACCATAAAAATTACAAGAATCAAGTTAAATAGCAAAATGAACTGATGTTACTTCACTTTACTAATCAAGATATGTTGTATTGTCCAGTGCATTTAAGGAATAGAGGAACATTAAAATATGGTAATAGTATACCATATCAACTGAAATAAGACAAAACAAACGTGAAAAATAACAGTCACTCGAGTCATTACAGTGGGCTTACACCAGGTGTAACGCTACAGGTATAACACCATCATATAGTACTTTTTTGTTATCCCTTTAACTTTAAATTGAATATACAGCTGTAAGTACTACTGTATAACGGCATGTAAGTACTATATAATTGCATTACTATATCTATTCCATTATAGTTACTATGGAATAATGCCCTGACCAACTTTGAAGCTAAGAGAGTATCTGAAACTGAGAAGTCCCTATTCACTTCAGCAGGTCTACATTATGGCTGTTCACAATTATTGTTTCCACATGGACAGACACAACATTTACAGTAGGGATCAAGGGGAATTCAACATAATCTCTAGCTCGTCACAGGGGATTTAAAGGCATTAAACGTCATAATAAATTGAACAAAAACATATCTTTACTTTAAATATTCATATTCACTGAGACAATCAATCTTGTTCCCTCCATCACCAGTAAGATGTTCTTTTTTAGATAATATATTAGTCCTTACTAAAATACATAATTATGAAAATCATCAAAAAAGTTTGAACTACAATCTACATCAAGCATTGTCACTACTAGACTGCCTGTCACTTTACTGTACTGTGAAATAGTCTTAGAGGCATCTTCATTTCAGTCACATCGCATCTACAAAATCATCAACATCTAATATCCCCCCCAAAATTATATTTCGAGGCCTAACTGAGGCAAAACCTTTTAGAGCACCCTGATGTTATCCTCACAAATAATCCTGATAGGTATCAGTCTGGTGTTTTCTGTAATGACCTTAGTGATCACTGTTTTACAGCCTGTGTTCGTAATGGCTGCTCAGTGAAACGACCTGTCCTGTCGCTTGATAAAAAACTTGAATGAGCAAGCATTCCTCCATGAACTGTCCTCTGTAAAATGGTATAGAATCAGCTTGATCCCCTCTGTCGAAGACGCTTCAACCTTTTAAAATATTTTCAGTGGTATTGTTAAACAAACCCCCATAAAGAAAATGAGAATTAAAAACAGGTTCAGCCCCTGGTTCGACCGTGATCTTGCAGAGTTACTCCACCTCAAGAATTGCATTTGGCGAAAGGCTCAGCACACACATACTCAGGCTGACTGGCTCTCGTTCAGGCAAATGAGAAATAAGTGCACTCAAGCTATCTGGAAGGCCAAAGTTAGTTACTTCAAGGAGCAGTTCTCTCTCTGTGGGTCAAACTCCAAGAAGTTCTGGAAAATGGTTAAAGACCTGGAGACTAAACCCTCCTCCTCACAGCTGCCCATGTCCCTTAAAGTTGATGATGTGGTTGTTACTGACAAGAAGCACATGGCTGAGCTCTTTAATCACCACTTCATTAAGTCAGGATTCCTATTAGACTCAGCCATGCCTCCTTGCCCGTCCAACATTTCCTCATCTCCCATCCCTTCTAATGCGACTATCCCTGATGCTTCTCCCTCTTTTTCCCCTGCCCCGCAACAAAGTTTCTCCCTGCAGGCAGTCACTGAGTCCGAGGTGCTAAAGGAGCTCCTGAAACTTGACCCCCAAAAAACATCTGGGTCAGATGGTTTAGACCCTTTCTTCTTTAAGGTTCTGCCCATATCATCGGCAAGCCTCTCTCTCCTTTCTGGGGAGGTTCCCATTGCTTGGAAGGCAGCCAAGGTTCATCCTTTACTTAAAGGGGGAGATCAAGCTGATATAGGCCTATTTCTATTTTGCTTTGTTTATCGAAAGTGTTGGAAAAACGTGTCAATAATCAACTGACTGGCTTTCTTGATGTCTATAGTATTCTCTCATGTATGCAATCTGGTTTCCGCTCAGGTTATTGATGTGTCACTGCACCCTTAAAAGGTCTTCAATGATGTCACCATTGCGCTTGACTCTAAGCAATGTTGTGCTGCTATTTTTATTGACTTGGACAAAGCTTTTGATACGGTAGACCATTCCATTCTTGTGGGCCGGCTAAGGCGTATCGGTGTCTCTGAGGGGTCTTTGGCCTGGTTTGCTAACTACCTCAGAGTGAGGTGTATAAAGTCAGAAAATCTGCTGTCTCAGCCACTGCCTGTCACCAAGGGAGTAGTCCAAGGCTCAATCCTATGCCCCACACTCTTCTCAATTTACATCAACAACATAGCTCAGGCAGTAGGAAGCTCTCTCATCCATTTATATGCAGATGATACAGCCATATACTCAGCTGGCCCCTTCCCGGATTTTGTGTTAAATGCTCTACAACAAAGCTTTCTTAGTGTCCAACAAGCTTTCTCTACCCTTAACCTTGTTCCGAACACCTTCAAAACAAAGGTCATGTGGTTTGGTAAGAAGAATGCCCCTCTCCCCACAGGTGTGATTACTACCTCTGAGGGTTTAAAGCTTGAGGTAGTCACCTCATACAAGTACTTGGAAGTATGGCTAGACAGTACATGATCCTTCTCTCAGCACATATCAAAGCTGCAGGCTAAAGTTAAATCTAGACTTGGTTTCCTCTCCTCTTTCACCCCAGCTGCCAAACTAACCCTGATTCAGATGACCATCCTACCCATGCTAGATTACAGAGACATAATTTATAGATCGGCAGTTGAGGGTGCTCTCGAGTGGCTAGATGTTGTTTACCATTCGGCCATCAGATTTGCCACCAATGCTCCTTATAGGACACATCACTGCACTCTATACTCCTCTGTAAACTGGTCATCTCTGTATACCCATCGCAAGACCCACTGGTTGATGCTTATTTATAAAACCCTCTTAGGCCTCACTCCCCCTATCTGAGATCTCTACTGCAGCCCTCATCCTCCACATGCAACACCCGTTCTGCCAGTCACACTCTGTTAAAGGTCCCAAAAGCACACACATCCCTGGGTCGCTCGTCTTTTCAGTTCGCTACAGCTATCGACTGGAACGAGCTGCAACAAACACTCAAACTGGACAGCTTTATCTCAATCTCTTAATTTAAAAACTCAAATCATGGACACTCTTACTGACAGTTGTGGCTGCTTTGCGTGATGTATTGTGGTCTCTACGTTCTTGCCCTTTGTGCTGTTGTCTGTGCCCAGTAATGTTTGTACCATGTTTTGTGCTGCTACCATGTTGTGATCATGTGTCGCTACCATGCTATGTTGTTGTCTAAGGTCTCTCTTTATGTAGTGTTGTGTTGTCTCTCTTGTCGTGATGTGTGTTTTGTCCTATATTTATTTTTATTTTTTTAATCCCAGCCCCCATCCCCGCAGAAGGCCTTTTGCCTTTTGGTAGGCCGCCATTATAAATAAGAATTTGTTCTTAACTGACTTGCCTATTTAAATAAAATTAAAGTAAAAAATCCCAGTTTACTAGATATGGAGCTTTCACCAGGAAAGAACTACACGTTAACAACAATCTGCTGTAAAAAATGAATTGAAATACTGCATTGTTACATTGAGTAGTGTTGAATCATTGGACATGTCATAAAAATGTTAACTGAAAAAGGGTTTGATGAAAATGTAGGTGATTCATATACTGTAAGGTCTGAGAATGTTGCAAACCTTGCACGACAACACTAGGAAACTGAACATCCTCATTTTACAATCCCGGTGAGGGGAATAAAGTATTCATTTTAGAATAGGTGGTAATTCATAAAGAAGCACTGGCACCTCACCGTGATCAGCTAGCTACTCTTGAGGTATGGCTTCTTCTGATTTTGCTTACAGCTTACTGGCATCTCCTTCATTAATTCGATAAAGAAAAGTGCAATCAATGGCTTATTTTTCCCCTTTTCTGATAGTAGCCTTACTTGGCACACACCTTTCCAGTATTCTGATGGTACTGTCTGGAGTACTAAAGGGCAAAGTGGTGTGTCAGGAGGACATCGAGAACCTAAACTCTGGAGTTCTCCCTGTGTGCATCCCAAATGGCACCCTATTCCCTTTATAGTGCACTATTGGCACCCTATTCCCTTTATAGTGCACTATTGGCACCCTATTCCCTTTATATTGCACTATTGGCATCCTATTACCTTTAAATAGGATGCCATTTGGGACTGTCTTAATGTGACACAAACCGTGCCATGACTGGGATTGAAGACTGTTCAGAGAGAGGAGAGAAAGAACGTATAGAGAACATTAAGACTTTCCAAATGTAATTTCAATGCCTTTCCTATCCTCAGACTTTCAAAGGACGAAGGTTAGTATTGTTTTCATTGATTATATCTAGCAATTTCATGAACAGTCATTGACAATGGGCCACTGTCTTGTCTGTTCCAAAACTAACATTAAAATAAATTCTAGGTTGTAGAAATGTGTTTAAACTAGACAGATAAGGTATTGTGGTTCAAATCCTTCTTTCAGGCATTTATAATACATAGACATTTTTCACTGCATTTTGTTTTAAGAATCAACATAACATTTGTTCAAAAGTATCACACATTTCCCTGACTTTGATGTGGTTAATGTGATTGTTTCCTAAACAACTTTCCTGACTTTTCCTTGATGATTTTCCAAGGATCAAATCCTATTCCCTTTATAGAGCACTACTTTTGACCTGGGCTGATAGACACAGCCCCAGGCAGATAACCTTTCAGTCAGTCAGTCAGCCACCCACCCAGCCAGCCACCCACCCACCCAGTCAGCCCATCAAAAGTAGTGCACTATGTAGGGAATAGGGTGTCATCTGGTACACAGCCCCAGGCAGAGGACCTTGCAGTCAGTAAGTCAGTCACCCAACCAGTCAGTCAGTCAGCCACACAGTCAGTCAGTCAGTCAGTTCCGCACACACAGGATAAATCCAGCTAGCAGAGGGATGAGGTTTAACAATAGAAGCCACAGAGTTACCACTAAGCTGGAGGAACTGGAGCATGGGTCTGGAAGAGAGGCAAAACACTTCCTTAATACCAAAAGGTCTATATAATGTATCTAGTTATATAAAGTATATATGTGTGTGCATGAATATGGAAGGTAGGAAAGACAGGCATGGGAACTCACCAATAGGAACTCTCCTGGTACTATTGAGGGGAGGCAGCTGTTGTGGTGGAGGGCAGGCGCTACAGAAGTCTGAGCAGGCAGGACAGACGAGAACCCCGTTGTAGACCCAGTCATTAACACGCACACTAACTCTCAGCAGCTGACCGGTATACACACACTGAAACTCAGTATCCTGCACCCATACTGTCAGACCCTGGGTAGAGCAAGACATCTGGAAACAACCACAATATAACATTTAAGTATTTGTTTTTTGTATGGGTTACTTTAAATATCTGCCTGTCACACATCTATAACAGGGTTACATATTTGTTAACCCAAAACACATAAATTAGACTGAGAATTTGTGATTCTGTAAGATCATATGATAAAAGGATGAGACTTAAAGGTGGTAAACATTATTAAGAAGACTCCCACAGTACATAGCTTGCAAAATATGGAAAAGTGACAAAACATAGATTGCAGAGATGCTGAAATGGAGATATCTATTTTATTATTTACATATTCTGCATTACCTTATAACAGCCACTTCCCCAGTCAGGGTAGGTCATGCGCCTGGTACACTGCTCCATGATGAAGGCTGTCTTCTGGTACAAACACACAGAGTCTGGACCATACTGCTCAGCTCCATAGTTCCTCCACCAATCTGGAAGCAGTGTCAGATAGCCTACTCGTAAGTAGGGTTGCAAAATGACGGAACATTTCCCAGAAACACAATTTTTAGGTTTTCCATAAATCCCAGTTGGAAGATTCCCAGAATTGGGAGGGTATAAGCAGAGAGGGAACATGGAACACTCCAACAGGGAATCATCCAACTGGGAATCCTCCAGCTGGGGTTTCTGGAAAACCTGGGAATGTTGTGAATGTTTCCGGAATTTTGCAGACCTTCTAGTAAGTGAACAGTCTCAGAGTACATTATCCAAGGCCCAGCGGGGTCTGAGGCACCAAGAGGCAAGAACAATGCAAGAAGGAAATGGATATTACCGGGTTGGTTCTCCTGGACCCTGCAGTAGGAGTTGCGTTGGTACTCTCCACTCAGGTGCCAGCTGAACTCCTGGCTGAAGGGACAGTAGTCAGCGATCTCCACAGCTCCACCGTAGGAGGCAATGTCCCTCACAGAGACATCAGGGATATGGTCAAAGTACTGCAGGAGGGGAAGTGGACAAGATTTACTGTATGGACTATGCAGGTCACAAGTAGTCAACAACATCTTTAAATAAAGACCATTTTAAATGTGTGTTTTGTTCGTTTTTGTTGCCTTTTTTTGTTTGCAAGTGTTTAGTAAATCGTTGAGTGTCATACACTTGCAATATTTATGTTTGTCTTCTAATCCTCTGTAGTGGTCCAATAGGTTTCTGACACAGACTCTTGCTAGCATCATGTGGTTATCACTGGGTGTATTGTCATAGCCTCGATTTCTAGACTTCGTGACTTTGAAGGATGGCATTGTGAGACTAGTATTTTACCTGGTAGTCCAGGGGTAGGTCCTGAGGGTACTTCTGCAGGTTGCAGACAGCCACAGCCAGCTGGTCCTGCCTGCAGGTTAGCTGGAGGGGTGTGGCCCGCACCGTGTCACAGTAAGGGGTCACCACTTTACGACTGAAAAACAATAACACACCGAGGGTTGGATCAGGTAGAGCTACAGTTTGTCATTTAAATGTTTTTATTGTGTTTTTTTACAGTTTGTTACAATTTCTAATAGAGTTTCTAAGGCTTGATGTTTGTGTTGACAGAAATGTTGACATATGAGACAGGGTGCGTTGTCTGGTGCTACTTTAAATTTGTTTAGAGGCATGCCATGTGACTAGACGTTTAGATGTTTCAGCCTGTTGTGTACAATAAGAAACCTTAACTCTGATTAGATACCTCCTTACCTCTGACGTTGCCTTTCAATCCAGAACTTACAGCTTTTCATCACAAAGTCACAGCCCAGGCCCTTGCCCCAGTCCAGCCTCTCTGCCATGCTGTAGTTGGCTCTGTACCAACTACATAGGAGACAAAGATTACCCGAACACATTGTACATCAAGTCAGGTAAACTCTTGAACTTCAATACAAATCATATGTCAAAGTCTTAAACTTTCAATCATGCCAATGCTCAAGAAAAAAGAGCCAAGTTGTTTAATAGTCAAAGCTCTTGAAATTACATAAAATGTAAAAGTCATTATTTTCTTATATTCCATATATTTTCTGGAAACAGTCAGCAACCTTACCCTGTGTCTTCCATGATGGCCAAGGTGATCCTAGAAAACACTCTGTTTTGTGTGTGCGATCCAGTCATTGCTTCGTTCTGTTATCAATACAAACAGGAGAATCATCCAAGTATCATATATAGATTAATAATGAACCTATATGAGCATATAAATGCTGACGATGAGTAGTGAACTATAGCTAAATAAGAAATACAGAATTCACAATAGTTATACAGACTATGAAACTGAGTAAAAGGGTATGGTGTGGTTAGGTCTATATCAGGAATTCCATTACAGACATCAGTTCTACTAGGCTGAGTAAAGATACACCACAAACGTAGGCTACACATATTGTACAGAAAGGAATCATTTCAGAGAACAGTAAAAACTAAGCACAGTACAATGCCATCAATTTTCAGCCCTCCTTTTACCTCTAGTAGCCTCTTCTCCCAGTGGTTCAGCTCAGTACCCATCCCTCCCTGGTTCTCCAGCTCCATACCCTCCAGAATGGGACAGCCAAAGTGTCTCCTCGCTTCCTCCTGCCAACACATGCAGGGATACAGGACATAAACATTAACCACATTACAGGACAGGACACTACAGGGCAGCGCAGCGCAGCACAACAGAACAAAATAGCATAACACCACACAGAACAGCCCAGCATAGCCTCTACAAAGGGGACATGCTGTATCTACCCATGACAAATGCATGTAAATACATAATTCAATGGTGAGGAGGTTAAAAAGAGGATTCTTACCACAACACGAGGCGTCACTAGAAGATGCACTTCATGACGGACCATCACTCCACCACGGATGTCCCATAATCGATTCACTCTACGAATCACTGCATCACTCCATTGATACAGACCTAAACTATAATAGAAAGCAAAAATAGTCTTAAATGTTAACAAAATGAATGAGAAAATACAATTCACAACAGAAAAACAATTACAATATCATCTAAGCCTACTGGTTATTACAAACAGCATGATTATAAAAACAAAGTTTGAAGTATACATACCTCTCGTTGAATGCTGGTAGTCCACTTGCAAACCGAGGTGTCAATGGCTTGCCATTATAATCATGATAAAATGCAAACAGCCCTGCTGAAAAACCCTTTTGGACAGATACGTAAAGATTGCATTACTCAATCAATAATGAAATCTGTGTTGGACAGGTTTGATTGATTATCGTATTTATTTAAGTAATTCATGACTAGCTTTGCCCCAATAGGAATATAAAGTAGATTCCAATGCACCCACCAAGGCATGTATGACTTCGTGTTTGACGGTTGACAGCATGCTCTCAAACTCCTGAGGTTGGGTGGATATCATATTGGGGCACAGGTTGGCATATCCAGCAATGGGCCTGAAAAGGTAAAGAGAGTGAAACTGACATTATTCTGATATCATTGGGTTAAAATACCTATTCAGGGGCCAATAACTACCATGTCACCTACCAGACCCAATCACTACCTAGGCAATCTGAAATATCCTAAAATGCTGCCATTCTAAAATATATTCTAAGGGTGTATATAACCAGGTGTGTATAAAGAATAGGGGTGCAATGGTTCCCCAAACCCACTGTTCAGTTTCTGTACAGCAGGAATATTAAATGCTATTTACAATGTTCAGCATTCACAATGTTCCATGCATTGTCTGTTGTGGCCAAATTGTTATGTTGCGCCTCTCAAATTGACTCTGATGCTGCGTTTGTAACCATGTGGAAGGTGGGAATTGACCAGTTATGAATTCGTAAATACTACTTGGATTCATTTGCGTGATTTGAACTCGTTTAGAAACGCTGATTGGCTAATGGCCAACAAGCTGTGGCAACCAAAAACTAAAAGTACAGCTATCATACTTATAAAACTAAATATAGAGTTGAAAAACGACATTAATAGATTGTTTCTTTTAAATAATGTTTTCTTGTTGCATTTACAGTAATAGTTGAAAATGCTGTTAGAGGCCATTTCCTTAGTAGGTGACGTCAGAGGTTACCATGTGGGAGAAGTGGGTGCTCAGGGTGATAGACGAGTTTCCACTAGTACTTACCAGTTTGAGATCCGATCAAGTGGATTTTCCACAGTTGTATGTGGTAAATTCCCACTTCCCACTTGGTTACGAACGCACCATGACACTGTCTCTTTCAGTGCCAGATGCTCACTCATAAAAGGGGGCGTGTCTGTAGCGTGGTACGGCTTCCACTCCGGGGTAATGCGATTGGACAATTAATTGAAAACTTCAGCTTTGGTTGGCTTACATAAAGCGGTTACTACCCGTTTTTTAAAATGGGTGCAAGGAAGATCGTAATGTGGCTCGAGCACTTTCACGAGGTGCTGAAAGAAACCCCCTATTCCCGAGAATGGGCGCAGATCCGCGACTTTAAACAAAAATATTAAAATAACCTACCTACCGCTCTTGTAATTTCTTTGGCCTGGTCAAATCAGCTGCCAAGGGCAGCTTGAATGCAGAGGTGAGAAGACGTGTTGTTTCTTTGCGTTTCCATCTTGCGCCGGTATACTGTGGTGATGTCGGCAAAAATGTGTCAACATATCAGAGGTGTTGGCAGCTGCATATGCTGTTGTCGTTTAGAGTTGGGACATACTGTTAACTTTTTATCCACAACTCTCTGTCCATCGCCGTTGTAATCTACTTGGAAGCAAAAATGTTCCCAAACTGGAGATTTAAATGGAGGACTACTAAACTACATGGAATTGCTTTAATAAGATCATACCAAGGATAATTTAGCTATTTGATTTGGAATTTTAAGACCCCTTGACGTATCAAAAACATATACAGTACCAGTCAAAAGTTTGGACACACCTACTCATTCAAGGGTTCTCTTTATTTTTACTGTTTGCTACATTGTAGAATAATAGTGAAGACATCAAAACAATGAAATAACACATATGGAATCATGTAGTAACCAAAAAAAGTTAACAAAATCCAAATATATTTTATATTCTTCAACCTAGCCACCCTTTGCCTTGACAGCTTCGCACACCTAGCATTCTCATTACCAGCTTCATGAGGAAGTCACCTGTAATGCATTTCAAGTAACAGGTGTGCCCTGTTAATTTGTGGATTTTTTTTCCTTCTTAATGCGTTTGAGCCAATCAATTGTGATGACGTGATGTGACTAATTAAACGTCGTAGGTAATTATTCGATAAACAGCAGTAATCACATTAATGATCCTCAATTAACTCATTAGGAATTTGGGGCAACACGGGAAAAGTTGTTTACCGAGTTACTATCCTCCCAACTTAAACTATAAAGATTATCAAAATAGCTCTTACATCAATAAGTCAATTATTATTTCCTCATATCAGTCTCATTCTGAACGTCGTTGACCATGTAAATCTACACTAACCCTAATTTAAGTGATGAATCAGCGATACACTTAATTATTTATTTGCTAACTAACTAAATCACACAGAAATACATAAAAACACACACACGGTTTGGAAACTACGCTCACCGTAGTCAGAATATTTAGCCCCATAACAACCGCTCATTCAGATTAGAAATGCAACATATATTTACGCGTAGATGTCTCTCTTTTGAAACCACTCAATCAGTCTATGGCGAGTAGTTCGATGTAAGTTTCTGGATGTCCACCAGAAGTCACAATGTCCTTAGTTGTATGCAACTTTGTCTTGGAGTGTTCGTTAGAATAGATACATCAGAGGTGTACCACCCGGTGGTGATGGGGGATCTATTCTTCTCTCCCGTCTTTGGTCAATTGTCCTAGACTACTTTACATGCAGAGCTGCAGACGGTGCATGTTTTGGTCTAGTCTTCATCTTTTTCACTCGTCGAGAGTTTCAGAGGTTCTTACCATTTTCTAGTCTTGGTGATTTAACCATTTCAACGTGTGGACCATGTCCTCACATTCTCTGGTCTGTATTTAAAGTCCTTTTAAGCACTCTGGCCTTGGACGGCGTTCCGTCCTGTTGACACAATGTCTGTGTTCACGTGGGCGTGGTTATTAACTGAGCCCAGGTTTATATGAAAAGCCATCTCATTTAGAAGGCTAAAATCACATTTCTATCTTTTCAAAAGTATTCTTAATCATTTATCTTATACAACATTTAGATGTAAACCTGATAAATAGCATGTGTCCACTTTCAGAGTCACAGTTAATTTTAATAACATCACAAAATAGACATACATTTTCTATATTCCATCCCTCATCATCCCCAACGTTTGAATGTTGAAACATATTGTCCCAGTGTCCGTTTGTTAATGGTGAAGTTTTGGCAAGAGTCTCTACACACAGCACATTCCTTTGTTCAATACTGCAGGGCAAGAGAGAGAAACTTTACGACCGGCGTTAAGTCATAAAACCATCCCAACTCCCCCCTTCCTCTCTAGTGGGAGAAGCGGGGGGAGGGGGTCTGGCAATCTGTCAGCCCTGTGCCAAGCTGTCAGCCCTATGCCAAGCTGATCTCTCCTCACCAAGGAGAGAGTCATGACATTGATGTGACAAGGAAGGGGTCGTACACATAAGATAGCCCTATTTCGTAAAAGACCAAGTCAATATTATGTCAAGAACAGCTCAAATAAGCAAAGAGAAATAACAGTCCATCATTACTTTAAACATGAAGGCCAGTCAATCCAGAAAATCTAAATTCTTCAAGTGCAGTCGCAAAAACCATCAAGCGCTATGATGAATCTAGCTCTCATGAGGACCGCCTCAGGAAAGGAAGACCCAGCGTTACCTCTGCAGAGAATTATAGTTTTGGCAAGTCGGTTAGGACATCTACTTTGTGCATGACACAAGTCATTTTTCCAACAATTGTTTACAGACAGATTATTTCACTTATAATTCAGTCTATCACAATTCCAGTGGGTCAGAAGTTTACATACACTAAGTTGACTGTGCCTTTAAACAGCTTGGAACATTCCAGAAAATTATGTTATGGCTTTAGAAGCTTCATATGCTAATTGACATCATTTGAGTCAATTGGAGGTGTACCTGTGGATGTATTTCAAGGCCTACCTTCAAACTCAATGCCTCTTTGCTTGACATTATGGAAAATCAAAAGAATTCAGACAAGACCTCAGAAAAAAAATGGTAGACCTCCACAAGTCTGGTTCATCCTTGGAAGCAATTTCCAAACACCTGAAGGTACCACGTTCATCTGTACAAACAATAGTACGCAAGTATAAACACCATATGACCACGCAGCCGTCATACCACTCAGGAAGGAGACGCATTCTGTCTCCTATAGATTAACGTAATTTGGTGCGAAAAGTGCAAATCAATCCCAGAACAACAGCAAAGGACCTTGTGAAGATGCTGGAGGAAACGGTTACAAAAGTATCTCGATCCACAGTAAAATGAGTCCTATATCGACATAACCTGAAGGGCCGCTCAGCAAGGAAGATGTCACTGCTCCAAAACCGCCATAAAAAAGCCAGACTACGGTTTGCAACTGCACATGGGAACAAAGATCGTACTTTTTGGAGAAATGTCCTCTGGTCTGATGAAACAAAAATAGAACTGTATGGCCATAATGACCATTGTTATGTTTGGAGGAAAAAGGGGGACGCTTGCAAGCCGAAGAACACCATCCCAACTGTGAAGCAGGGGGGTATCATCATGTTGTGGGGGTGCTTTGCAGCATGAGGGAGGAAAATGATGTGGTTATATTGAAGCAACATCTCAAGACATCAGTCAGGAAGTTAAAGCTTGGTCGCAAATGGCTCTTCCAAATGGACAATGACCCCAAGCATACTTCCAAAGTTGTGGCAAAATGGCTTAAGGACAACAAAGTCAAGGTATTGGAGTGGCCATCACAAAGCCCTGACCTCAAGCCTATAGAAAATTTGTGGGCAGAACTGAAAAAGCGTGTGCAAGCAAGGAGGCCTAGAAACCTGACTCAGTTACAGCAGCTCTGTCAGGAGGAATGGGCCAGAATTCACCCAACTTATTGTGGGAAGCTTGTGGAAGGCTACCTGAAACATTTGACCCAAGTTAAACAATTTAAAGGCAATGCTACCAAATACTAATTGAGTGTATGTAATCCTCTGACCCACTGGGAATGTGATGAAAGAAATAAAAGCTGAAATAAATCATTCTCTACTATTATTCTGACATTTCACAGTCTTAAAATAAAGTGGTGATCCTAACTGACCTAAGACAGGGCATTTTAAGTAGGATTAAATAACAGCAATTGTGAAAAACTGAGTTTAAATGCATTTGGCTGAGGTGTATGTAAACTTCCGACTTCAACTGTATTTCCATATGTGTTATTTTATACACTGATCAAAAAAATAAAGGGAACACTTAAACACAATGTAACTCCAAGTCAATCACACTTCTGTGAAATCAAACTGTCCACTTAGGAAGCAACACTGATTGACAATAAATTTCACATGCTGTTGTGCAAATGGAATAGACAAAAGGTGGAATTATGGCATTAGCAAGACACCCCCAATAAAGGAGTGGTTCTGCAGGTGGTGACCACAGACCACTTCTCAGTTCCTATGCTTCCTGGCTGATGTTTTGGTCACTTTTGAATGCTGGCGGTGCTTTCACTCTAGTGGTAGCATGAGACGGAGCCTACAACCACACAAGTGGCTCAGATAGTGCAGCTCATCCAGGATGGCACATCAATGCGAGCTGTGGCAAGAAGGTTTGCTGTGTCTGTCAGCATAGTGTCCAGAGCATGGAGGCGCTACCAGGAGACAGGCCAGTACATCAGGAGACGTGGAGGAGGCCGTAGGAGGGCAACAACCCAGCAGCAGGACCGCTACCTCCGCCTTTGTGCAAGGAGGAGCAGGTGGAGCACTGCCAGAGCCCTGCAAAATTACCTCCAGCAGGCCACAAATGTGCATGTTTCTGCTCAAACGGTCAGAAACAGACTCCACGAGGGTGGTATGAGGGCCCGACATCCACAGGTGGGGTTTGTGCTTACAGCCGAACACCGTGCAGGACATTTGGCATTTGCCAGAGAACACCAGATTGGCAAAATCGCTACTGGCGCCCTGTACTCTTCACAGATGAAAGCAGGTTCACACTGAGCACATGTGACAGACGTGACAGAGTCTGGAGACGCCGTGGAGAACGTTCTGCTGCCTGCAACATCTCCAGCATGACCGGTTTGGCGGTGGGTCAGTCATGGTGTGGGGTGGCATTTCTTGGGGGCCGCACAGCCTCCATGTGCTTGCCAGAGGTAGCCTGACTGCCATTAGGTACGGAGATGAGATCTCAGACCCCTTGTGAGACATATGCTGGTGCGGTTGCCCTGGGTTCCTCCTAATGCAAGACAATGCTAGACCTCATGTGGCTGGAGTGTGTCAGCAGTTCCTGCAAGAGGAAGGCATTGATGCTATGGACTGCGCCCGCCCGTTCCAAGACCTGAATCCAATTGAGCACATCTGGGACATCATGTCTCGCTCCATCCACCAATGCCACGTTGCACCACAGACTGTCCAGGAGTTGGCGGATGCTTTAGTCCAGGTCTGGGAGGAGATCCTCAGGAGACCATCCGCCACCTCATCAGGAGCATGCCCAGGGGTTGTAGGGAGGTCATACAGGCACGTGTAGTGTGGTTTTCCACTTTAATTTTGAGTGTGACTCCAAATCCAGACCTCCATGGGTTGATAAATTTGATTTACATTGATCATTTTTGTGTGATTTTGTTGTCAGACATTCAACTATGTAAAGAAAAAAGTATTTAATAAGAATATTTCATTCATTCAGATCTAGGATGTGTTATTTTAGTGTTCCCTTTATTTTTTTGAGCAGTGTAGTTCTGATGTCTTCACTGTTATTCTACAATGTATACAATTGTAAAAATAAAAACTCTCGAATGAGTAGGTGTATACAAACTTTTGACTGGTACTGCATTTAAACTCAGTAAAAAAAGAAACGTCCTCTCACTGTCAACTGCATTTATTTTCAGCAAACTTAACATGTGTAAATATTTGTATGAACATAACAAGATTCAACAACAGACATGAACAAGTTCCACAGACATGTGACTAACAGAAATTGAATAATGTGTCCCTGAAAAAAAAGGGGGGGGGGGTGTCAAAATCAAAAGTAACAGTAGCTGGTGTGGCCACCAGCTGCATTAAGTACTGCAGTGCATCTGCTCATGGACTGCACCAGATTTGCCAGTTCTTGCTTTGAGATGTTACCCCACTCTTCCACCAAGGCACCTGCAAGTTCCCGGACATTTCTGGGGGGGAATGGCCCTAGCCCTCACCCTCCGATCCAACAGGTCCCAGACGTGCTCAATGGGATTGAGATCTGGGGTCTTCGCTAGCCATGACAGAACACTAACATTCCTGTCTTGCAAGGAACGAGCAGTATGGCTGGTGGCATTGTCATGCTGGAGGGCCATGTCAGGATGAGCCTGCTGGAAGGGTACCACATGAGGCAGGAGGATGTCTTCCCTGTAACGCACAGAGTTGACATTGCCTGCAATGACCACAAGCTCAGTCCGATGATGCTGTGACACACCACCCCAGACCTCCAAATCGATCCCGCTCCGGAGTACAGGCCTTGGTGTAATTCTCATTCCTTCAACGATAAATGCGAATCCGACCACCACCCCTGCTGAGACAAAACCGCGACTCGTCAGTGAAGAGCACTTTTTGCCAGTCCTGTCTTGTCCAGAGATGGTGGGTTTGTGCCCATAGTTGTTGTTGCCGGTGATGTCTGGTGAGGACCTGCCTTACAACAGGCCTACAAGCCCTCAGTACAGCCTCTCTCAGCCTATTGCAGACAGTCTGTGCACTGATGGAGGGATTGTGTGTTCCTGGTGTAACGCTGGCAGTTGTTGCCATCCTGTACCTGTCCCGCAGGTGTGATGTTCAGATGTACCGATCCTGTGCATGTGTTGTTACACGTGGTCTGCTACTGCGAGGACAAACAGCTGTCCATCCTGTCTCCCTGCAGCGCTGTCTTAGGTGTCTCACAGTACGGACATTGCCAGTTATTGCCCTGGCCACATCTGCAGTCCTCATGCCTCCTTGCAGCATGTTCACGCAGATGAGCAGGGACCCTGGGCATCTTTCTTTTGGTGTTTTTCCAGAGTCAGTAGAAAGGCCTCTTTAGTGTCCTAAGTTTTCATAACTGTGACCTTAAATGCCTACCGTCTGTAAGCTGTTAGTGTCTTAACGACCGTTCCACAGATGCATGTTCAGTAATTCAAATCAAATGTATTTATTTGTCACGTGCGCCGAATACAACAGGTGTAGACCTTACAGTGAAATGCTTACTTACAGGCTCTAACCAATAGTGCGAAAAAAAGGTATGTGTGTGTGTAAGTAAAGAAATAAAACAACAATAAAAAGACATGAAAATAACAGCAGCAAGGCTATATACAGACACTGGTTAGTCAGGCTTATTGAGGTAGTATGTACATGTAGGTATGGTTAAAGTGACTATGCATATATGATGAACAGAGAGTAGCAGGAGCGTAAAAAGAGGGGTTGGCGGGACACAATGCAGATAGCCCAGTTAGCCAATGTGCGGGAGCACTGGTTGGTCGGCCCAATTGAGGTAGTAAGTACATGAATGTATAGTTAAAGTGACTACGCATATATGATAAACAGAGTAGCAGCAGTGTAAAAAGAGGGTTGGGGGGGGGGGGGGGTACACAATGCAAATAGTCCGGGTAGCCATTTGATTACCTGTTCAGGAGTCTTATGGCTTGGGGGTAAAAACTGTTGAGAAGCCTTTTTGTCCTAGACTTGGCACTCCAGTACCGCTTGCCATGCGGTAGTAGAGAGAACAGTCTATGACTGTGGTGGCTGGGGTCTTCGACAACTTTTAGGGCCTTCCTCTGACACCGCCTGGTGTAGAGGTCCTGGATGGCAGGCAGCTTTGCACCAGTGATGTACAGGGCCGTACGCACTACCCTCTGAAGTGCCTTGCGGTCGGAGGCCGAGCAATTGCCGTACCAGGCAGTCAGGATGCTCTCGATGTTGCAGCTGTAGAACCTTTTGAGGATCTGAGGACCCATGCCAAATCTTTTTAGTTTCCTGCGGAGTAATAGGCTTTGTCGTGCCCTCTTCACGACTGTCTTGATGTGTTTGGACCATTCTAGTTTGTTGTTGATGTAGATACCAAGGAACTTGAAGCTCTCAACCTGCTCCACTACAGCCCTGTCGATTAGAATGGGGGCGTGCTCGGTCCTCCTTTTCCTGTAGTCCACAATCATCTCCTTAGTCTTGATTACGTTGAGGGATAGGTTGTTATGCTGGCACCACCCGGCCAGGTCTCTGAACTCCTCCCTATAGGCTGTCTCGTCGTTGTCGGTGATCAGGCCTACCACTGTTGTGTCGTCTGCAAACTTAATGATGGTGTTGGAGTCGTGCCTGGCCACGCAGTTGTGGGTGAACAGGGAGTACAGGAGGGGACTGAGCACGCACCCCTGGGAAGCTCCAGTGTTGAGGATCAGCATGGCAGATGTGTTGCTTCCTATCCTTACCACCTGACGGCTCGTCAGGAAGTCCAGGAACCAGTTGCAGAGGGAGGGGCTAGTCCCAGGATCCTTAGCTTAGTGATGAGCTTTGAGGGTACTATGGTGTTGAACGCTGAGCTGTAGTCAATGAATAGCATTCTCACATAGGTGTTCCTTTTGTCCAGGTGGGAAAGGGCAGTATGGAGTGCAATAGAGATTGCATCATCTGTGGATCTGTTTGGGCGGTATGCAAATTGGAGTGAGTCTAGGGTTTCTGGGATAATGGTGTTGATGTGAGCCATTACCAGCCTTTCAAAGCACTTCATGGCTACGGACGTGAGTGCTACGGGTCTGTAGTCATTTAGGCAGGTTGCCTTTGTGTTCTTGGGCACAGGGACTATGGTGGTCTGCTTGAAACATGTTGGTATTACAGACTCAATCAGGGACATGTTGAAAATGTCAGTGAAGACACCTGCCAGTTGGTCAGCACATGCCCGGAGCACACGTCCTGGTAATCCGTCTGGCCCCGCAGCCTTGTGTATGTTGACCTGTTTAAAGGTCTTACTCACGTCGGCTACGGAGAGCCTCAGTGTTGCTTGCCTCGAAGCGAGCATAGAAGTGATTTAGCTCGTCTGGTAGGCTCGTGTCACTGGGCAGCTCGCGGCTGTGCTTCCCTTTGTAGTCTGTAATAGTTTGCAAGCCCTGTCACATCCGACGAGCGTCGGAGCCGGTGTAGTATGATTCAATCTTAGCCCTGTATTGACGCTTTGCCTGTTTGATGGTTCGTCGCAGGGCATAGCGGGATTTCTTGTAAGCGTCCGGGTTAGAGTCCCGCACCTTAAAAGCGGCAGCGCTACACTTTAGTTTAGTGCGAATGTTGCCTGTAATCCATAGCTTCTGGTTGGGGTATGTACGTACAGTCACTGTGGGGACGTCGTCCTCGATGAACTTATTCATAAAGCCAGTGACTGATGTGGTGTATTCCTCAATGTCATCGGAAGAATCCCGGAACATGTTCCAGTCTGTGATAGCAAAACAGTCCTGTAGTTTAGCATCTTCATTGAACAAGCATGGGAAATAGTGTTTAAACCCTTTAAAAATGAAGATCTGTGAAGTTATTTGGATTATTCCGAATTATCTTTGAAAGACAGGGTCCTGAAAAAGGGACACTTGTTTTTTTGCTGAGTTAATATATTTTTTACATGAATTGAACTGCTTATTTTTGCCAGTAAACAGTCTAAGCCCTGCCTATGTCAAGGAAAGGGGGGTATAAGAAAAGAAAAAAAATTGAAGTATCAAAAGAAAATATCTGGAGACGATTTTCATCAAGGATCTCTGTACTTTGCTTGGTTCATCTTTCCCTCGATCCTGACTAGTCTCCCAGTCCCTGCTCCTGAAAAACATCTCTACAGCATGATGCTGCCACCACCATGCTTCACCGTAGGGATGGTGCCAGGTTTCCTCCAGACGTGACGCTTGGCATTCAGGCCAGAGTTCAATCTTGGTTTCATCAGACCAGAGAATCTTGTTGCTCATGGTCAGAGTCCTTTAGGTAAACTCCAAGCGGGCTGTCTGTCATGCTTTTTACTGAGGAGTGGCTTCCGTCTGGCCACTCTACCACAAAGGCCTGATTGGTGGAGTGATGCAGAGATAGTTGTCCTTCTGGAAGGTTCTCCCATCTCCACAGAGGACCTCCAGACCTGTTTTTGCTTTGTCATTATTGCATATTGTGAATATTTAATACATTTTAGAATAAGCCTGTAAAGTAACAGAACGTGGAAAAAGTCAAGGGGTCTGAATACTTTCCGAAGGCACTGTATATGTGAGAGATATCAGAAAGATCAAGGAAACATATTTATTTTACATGTATTTAACCCCTTATTTTTTGTCATTAAACAGTCTCTGTTAATAATTCCATTTTTTTTTTGACTGGTACCGGGGGACCTTCAGACGAGTCTTGTGAGCGTCCTAGAGCAAAGCAAGAGTCTCACCTTTACACAGAGAGGTCATACTAGTGTGTAGCACAAACTGTTGGCACCCTACAGACAGAAGTTGGCAGATCGGCTGTAGCGACTTCAGACGAGTCCCAAGACACTTGTGGGGTTTGTAGAGCAAAACGTGTTCGTGAGAGTCATCTTTCCATAGAGGGGTCATAATAGTTTGTAAGCCAAACCGTTCGGACGCTACAGACGATATTCGGGATGTCTCATGATCTGACAAACACTGCTCTTTCAAAGGTGGATGCAAAAAAGCTGATATCTCTGGTTTAAACTGACAGATTGTTACGGGGATTTTGTATTATGCTAATTAGATTTCTGCGGCCTTAGGAGTTAATGTATTTATTCAGGTTCACATTGTGGACCGAACTGAGGTTCCCGTTCCGAATAGTTCGGGAACGAATACGTGTACCGTTACATACATAAGCATTTCGCTACACTCGCAATAACATCTGCTAACCATGTGTATGTGGCCAATAAAATCTGATTTGACATTCCTAATAAAGATGTACCGTTACACCCCTAATAAAAGGTGTATAGGGTTGCAGGCTTACCTGTCCAGCTCAGACTCCAGCTGACAGTATGCAGCATAGGCCACAATGTTCTCCTGTCCACAGCGTTCTGTAGTCACCCCGCTGACGTAGAGGACAAAATCAGCCCCTTCCACCCCCTTCCCGTCCGGAGGCCCTGCCGAGCCACACGACCTCCCTGTCTCGCTGCACACCTTGCATTGCTGGAAATCCGATACACAGAATATCATTTTTATTTCATTTTAGTTATTTAACCTGTATTTAAACAGGAAAGTCACATTGTGACCCAGGTGTCCTTTACAGGTGAGCCCTGAATCTACAAGTAAGACTTGAAATACCTTGCATTACTGAAAATCACATGGACATAATAATAACATCATCAAAGTACAGTACTCAAGACCAACATCATCCAACCTTTCTATAGGCCTACCAGTTGAGCATCCTTTTTAAAATACATATTTTATTGATAGGGATAGATGGATTAAGCAGGGAGAGAGAAGGAAGACCGGTGTGTCCGGAATTGGATCCCACGCAGGCATGTGGATCGCATGTGCGTCGAGGGCGGTTTCCTATCATTCCATTTAACCTTGGTTAGTCTCATTGAGAATGTCTTTTGCAAGAAAGACCTGTTCAACATAGCAGCAGAAGTAGAGGATGTAAGCATAGGTTAACTATTAATTTCTTCAGGCCAAGTCAAATAAAACTGTATGTAAAGTGATTAAATGTACTGTATGTCTAAAATAATAATGTCACTGGTTAAAAAGGCCAAGCTTAAAAGGTGAGTAACATGCAATAGAGGTCGTCCTTTGTGCTCAGTTGGAAGAGAATGGCCCTTGTAACGCCAGAGTAGTGGGTTCGATTCCCGGGACCACCCATACATAAAATGTAAGCACACGACTAAGTCGCTTTGGATAAAAGTGACTGCTAAATGAAATACAGTGGCAATAAAAAGTATGTGAACCCTTTGGAAATACCTGGATTTACGCATAAATTGGTCATAAAATTAAATTTGATCTCCATCTTAGTCACAACAACAGACAAACCCAGTCTGCTTCAACTAATAACACACAAATTAATGTATTTTTCTTGTCTATATTGAATACATCATTTAAACATTCACAGTGTAGGTTGGAAAAAGTATGTGAACCCCAAGGCTAATGACCTCTCCAAAAGCTAATTGGAGTCAGGAGTTAGCTAACCTGGAGTACAATCATTGAGACGAGATTGGAGATGTTGGCTAGAGCTGCCCTGCCCTATAAAACAAATATAAAAAACTCACAAAATTTGAGTTTGCTATTCACAAGAAGCATTGCCTGATGTGAACCATACCTCTAACAAAAGAGATCTCAGAAGACCCAAGATTAAGAATTGTTGACTTGTATAAAGCTGGAAAGGGTTACAAAAGTATCTCGAAAAGCCTTGATGTTCATCAGTCCACGGTAAGACAAATGGTCTATAAATGAAGAAAGTGCAGCACTGTTGCTACTCTCCCTAGGAGTGGCCGTCCTGCAAAGAGCACAGCGCAAAATGCTCAATGAGGTAAAGAAGAATCTTAGAGTGTCAGCTAAAGACTTAGAAATCTCTGGAACATGCTAACATCTCTGTTGACGAATCTACTAAATTCAGCAACAACAACAAAAAATGTTCCTTTTTCAGGACCATGTCTTTCAAAGATTAGTTATTTGGATTTTTACAAATTAACAGATCTTCATTGTAAAGGGTTTAGACATTGTTTCAAATGCTTGTTCAATAAATCATAAACAATTAATGAACATGCACCTGTGGAACGGTCGTTACGACACTAACAGCTTACAGACAGTAGGCAATTAAGGCCACAGTTATGAAAACTTAGGACACTAAAGAGGCCTTTCTACAGACTCTGAAAAACACCAAAAGAAAGATGCCCAGGGTCCCTGCTCATCTGCGTGAACGTGCTTTGGGCATGCTGCAAGGAGGCATGAGGACTGCAGATGTATGTGGCCAGGGCAATAAATGGCAATGTCCGTACTGTGAGACGCCTAATACAGCGCTACAGGGAGACATGACAGACAGCTGATTGTCCTCGCAGTAGCAGACCACGTGTTACAACATCTGCACAGGATCGGTACATCCGAACATCACACCTGCGGGACAGGTACAGGATGGCAACAACTGTCCGAGTTACACCAGAAACAGACAATCCCTACATCAGTGCTCAGACTGTCTGCAATAGGCTGAGAGAGGCTGGACTGAAGGCTTGTAGGCCTGTTGTAAGGCAGGTTGTCACAAGACATCACCGGCAACAACGTCACCTATGGGCACAAACCCAGCATCGCTGGACCAGACAGGACTGGCAAAAAGTGCTCTTCACTGACGAGTCGCGGTTTTGTCTCAGCAATGGTTAGATTCGTGTTTATCGTCTAAGGAATGAGCGTTACACTGATATCTCTACTCTGGAGCGGGATCGATTGGAGGTGGAGGGTCACAGCATCATTGAACTGAGCTTGTTGTCATTGCAGGCAATCTCAACGCAGTGCGTTACAGGGAAGACATCCTCCTCCCTCATGTGGTACGCTTCCTGCAGGCTCATCCTGACATGACCCTCCAGCATGACAATGCCACCAGCCATACTGCTCATTCTGTGCGTGATTTCCTGCAAGACAGGAATGTCAGTGTTCTGCCATGGCCAGCGAAGAGCCCGGATCTCAATCCCATTGAGCACATCTGGGACCTGTTGGATCGGAGGGTGAGGGCTAGGGCCATTCCCCCCCAGAAATGTCTGGAAACTTGCAGGTGCCTTGGTGGAAGAGTGGGGTAACTTCTCACA
This sequence comes from Salvelinus sp. IW2-2015, assembly GCF_002910315.2. Classification (NCBI taxonomy): domain Eukaryota; kingdom Metazoa; phylum Chordata; class Actinopteri; order Salmoniformes; family Salmonidae; genus Salvelinus; species Salvelinus sp. IW2-2015. The sequence continues at coordinate 27,529,947 of NC_036839.1, forward strand.
GCAATAACTGGCAAATCTGGTGCAGTACATGAGGAGATGCAAAACAGTACTTAATGCAGCTGGTGGCCACACCAGATACTGACTGTTACTTTTGATTTTGACCTCTTTGTTCAGGGCCACATTATTCCATTTATGTTAGTCACATGTCTGTGGAACATGTTCAGTTTATGTCTCAGTTGTTGAATCTTGTCATGTTCATACAAATATTTACACATGTTAAGTTTGCTGAAAATAAACGCAGTTGACAGTGAGAGGATGTTTCTTTTTTTCCTGTGTTTATATAAAAAAACACAAAATAAGAATGGTGTTTATGGGAGGACACCACGGAAGAAGCCACTGCTGTCGAAAGAAAACATTGCTGCACGTCTGAAGTTCGCAAAAGTGCACCTGGATGTTCCACAGCGCTACTGACAAAGTATTCTGTGGACAGATTAAACTAAACTTGAGTTGTTTGGAAGGAACACACAACACTGTGTGTGGAGAAAAAAAAGGCACAGCACACCAACATCAAAACCTCATCCCAACTGTAAAGTATGGTGAAGGGAGCATCATGCTTTGGAGCTGCTTTACTGCCTCAGGGCCTGGACAGCTTGCTATCATCGACGGAAAAATGAATTCCCTAGTTTATCAAGACATTTTGCAGGATAATGTAAGGCTATCTGTCCGCCAATTGAAGCTCAACAGAAGTTGGGTGATGCAACAGGACAACGACCCAAAACACAGAAATAAATCAACAACAGAATGGCTTCAATAGAAGAAAATACACCTTGAGTCCTGACCTCAACCCGATTGAGATGCTGTGGCATTTATGCAGAAGTCCAGGTAATTCCAAAGGGTTCACATACTTTTTCTTGCTACTGTATATCATATTAGTTAAGACAAAGGCTCCTGGAGTGGTTTAAATAAATGCGTGCCTCAAATGACCCTTGACTCGGAAGGACTAATCATGTTTGAGGCGGTCAGGTCAGTGAGTAGGCACTCCAACCTAAGCCGTATCATAATCCACATTTTGCTGAACTGGCGTAGGATGCATTAGCTAATCCCATAACTCCAGAATGGTCCAGGGGTGCCCGGGTGGACAACGTATGAGTTATTTTTTAACTGTATTTTTTATTAACCCACCCACCCTCTTTGGAGAACACAAATATTTGGTGTTACAGCTTTTTTGCAACATATACAAAAAATTTACATATCGCACTTTATATATACTGTACATTTTACATACTTGATACTTTTACATACAGCAATCATATTACAATAATACATTACCGAATATGAGCTCTTTATTCCTACCCCCCCAGCCACTCAGCCCATCCCACCTATCACCGTAGACCTTCCTCATTTGGTTTCCATGTGCCATATATTTTTCAATTGTGCTGTTAAGTTTTACATGAATTTTGAACCTTTTTAAATCACAGTATCCACAGATTGTGAGCTAAAGATGAAAAAAATGTCTATGAGTATTATTATTATATTATTGATTGATTGACTATGGCTTTCCAAATCGCCCAACACTGTTATTTTTACGGTTCATTTTGAGTGAATGTTGTGATTTTTTAACCATTCCTGAACCTGTGACCAGAAAAAAGCTACACAGGGGCAGAATAAATGATCTAGTAATTTTGTCTCTTTACAGTAAAATCTACAGAGCTGAGATTGTTGTATGCCCCCCATATATATATATATATATACAGTGGGGAGAACAAGTATTTGATACACTGACAATTTTGCAGGTTTTCCTACTTACAAAGCATGTAGAGGTCTGTAATTTTTTATCATAGGTACACTTCAACTGTGAGAGAAGGAATCTAAAACCAAATCCAGAAAATCACATTGTATGATTTTTAAGTAATTAATTTGCATTTTATTGCATGACATAAGTATTGATACATCAGAAAAGCAGACCTGAATATTTGGTACAGAAACCTTAGTTTGCAATTACAGAGATCATACGTTTCCTGTAGTTCTTGACCAGGTTTGCACACACTGCAGGCAGGGATTTTGGCCCACTCCTCCATACAGACCTTCTCCAGATCCTTCAGGTTTCGGGGCTGTCGCTGGGACATACGGACTTTCGGCTTCCCTCCAAAGATTTTTCTATTGGGTTCAGGTCTGGAGACTGGCTAGGCCACTCCAGGACCTTGAGATGCTTCTTACGGAGCCACTCCTTAGTTGCCCTGGCTGTGTGTTTTCGGGTCGTTGTCATGCTGGAAGACAGCCACGACCCATCTTCAATGCTCTTACTGAGGGAAGGAGGTTGTTGGTCAAGATCTCGCGATACATGGCCCATCCATCCTCCCCTCAATAGACGGTGCAGTCGTCCTGTCCCTTTTCAGAAAAGCATCCCAAAGAATGATGTTTCCACTCCATGCTTCACGGTTGGGATGGTGTTCTTGGGGTTGTACTCATCCTTCTATTCCAAACACGGCAGAGTGGAGTTTAGGCAAAAAAGCTCTATTTTTGTCTCATCAGACCAATGACCTTCTCCCATTCCTCCTCTGGATCATCCAGATGGTCATTGGCAAACTTCAGACGGGCCTGGACATGCGCTGGCTTGAGCAGGGGGACCTTGCGTGCGCTGCAGGATTTTAATCCATGACGGCGTAGTGTGTTTTACTAATGGTTTTTTTGAGACTGTGGTCCAGCTCTCTTCAGGTCATTGACCAGGTCCTGCCGTGTAGTTTGTGGGCTGATCCCTCACATTCCTCATGATCATTGATGCCCCCGAGGTGAGATCTTGCATGGAGCCCCAGACCGAGGGTGATTGACCGTCATCTTGAACTTCTTCCATTTTCTAATAATTGTGCCAACAGTTGTTGCCTTCTCACCAAGCTGCTTGGCTATTGTCCTGTAGCCCATCCCAGCCTTGTACAGGTCTACAATTTATCCCTGATGTCCTTACACAGCTCTCTGGTCTTGGCCATTGTGGAGAGGTTGGAGTCTGTTTGATTGAGTGTGTGGACAGGTGTCTTTTATACAGGTAACGAGTTCAAACGGTGCAGTTAATACAGGTAATGAGTGGAGAACAGGAGGGCTTCTTAAAGAAAAACTAACAGGTCTGTGAGAGCCGGAATTCTTACTGGTTGGTAGGTGGATCAAATACTTATGTCTGCAATAAAATGCAAATTAATTACTTAAAAATCATACAATGTGATTTTCTGGATTTTTGTTTTAGAATTCCGTTCTCACAGTTGAAGTGTACCTATGATAAAAATGACGACCTCTACATGCTTTGTAAGTAGGGAAAACCTGCAAAATCGGCAGTGTATCAAATACTTGTTCTCCCCAGTGTATATAATGATATGTATATATATATATATATATATATATATATATATATATATATATATATATATATATATATATATTAGCATTCTGTTAGTGTCAAGAATTTTGTATAATAATACATTGAAAAATCAAGTGTCGTTTTTTGAATTAGTTCATATACCATGTGCCATGGAATTGGTACACCAAAAATCTCCCATTTATTTTGGAATGAATGTGTGACATAGCAATTTTTTAACAAAGGATGAGCCTTTCATAATAATCTACTGGAGAACCAGTTCACGTTTAAGTAGAACTTATGTATGAGTGACGCTTTTAGTGAGAGGTTTAATGTTTTAATATTTAAATCATTTTAGCCCCCCAAACTCATATTCATTATATAAATAGCCATGTAACATTTTTTCTGGTTGAATTTTTTCTGGCTTAGCTTTCCAAATAAAGTGAATTGTTTTGCTCATATGATTTAAAAAACAAATTGTCTGGAGTAGGCAGCACCATTAGTAAAAGGGTAAACTGTGATAGGACCAAAGAGTTAATCAATGTGATTATTCCATTAATAGATACGTATTTACCTCTCCATGGTTGCAGAATCTTATCTATTTTTTCCCCCAAACTGGTTGTGGTAAGTTAATTTATATTTTTTTCAGATATGAATACCAAGTATGTCTACTTTACCATCCTTCCATGTTATTGGTAAACTACAAGGTAGTGTAAACATTGTCTTTTAAACGATCCAATACATAACATGGTACTCTTGTCATAATTGGGTCTTAGTCCTGAAAGGCTAGAAAAGTGATCAAGATCTTCAATGAGACCATGATCCTAATTGTAGTCTTACGAAAAAACAAGTCTTCGGCATACATTAACACTTTTGTTTTTAACTCCCGGAATTCTAACCCTTTGATGTTCTTGTTGGATCTGACTCTTAATAGCTAGCGTTTCGATGGCCATAATAAATAGATATGGAGACACCGGACAGCCCTGTTTTACTCCTCTTAACAGCTCAATACTTTCTGAGAAGTAACCATTATTTACTATTTTACATCTGGGGTTGCTGTACATAACTTTAACCCATTGTACAAGATTCACCGAAATTAAAGTAGTCCAGGCATTTATATATAAATTCTAGTCGTACTTTATCAAACGCCTTTTCAAAATCTGCTATGAAGACAATGCCTGGCATCTTTGATGTTTCACAATGTTTAAATTGTTTCAAGTAATTGTCGTATATTATCTCCAATATATTGTCCATGTAAAAAACCTGTCTGATCAGGATGAACAATATCTGGTAAAACCTTTTTTATTTTATGTGCGTATGAGTTGTCCATATGGATAGTGGATAGTAGTGGGCAATGTATGAGTTGTCTGTATATGTAGTGGATAGTAGTGGGCAATGAATGTGGACCAAAGACATGATTGTGGAAGAACAGGCATCCCTAATGACAATGTACATGCCATTTTTCATCAATAATAAATCACCACCAGAAATCACAAGGTAATAACAGCGACCAATAACAGTAACCAACACTGACTAAATAGGTTGGTTGATAGAGTAGGTATTACTAATAACTAGTCTATCAACCAACCTACCTGATCACTACACCTCAGTGGCGTAGACAGACCTGCAGATGATGCTCAGGAACAATGACGGGTCCACACTTTGTGATGTCTGCACATGATCCCTGGCAGTAGCGGTGAGGGTCATCTTTCTTCCTCAGATACTGATTGGTCACACATTGTCTGAACAGGAACAGACAATTTTATATTGCAAGAGAAAAATACTGACCCTCTGATCGAGCCTTGTTTAAGGTCTATTCATCAAAATAGATTATCTTGAACATCTTAAAATGCTACACACCCCAATTGAATTACAAACGTGAAATGATTCTATTTTCTTTTTGAGATTAGAACATGTTATTGGACTGTGTTGGAGGGTGATGGGAGGTGAGCTCTCTACCTGCTGAGTAGTATAGGCCCTGATTTCCGGCGAACCTGAAAAACCTTCTGTAAATAATCAATTGCTTGTGGAAAAAGTTTATCCTGTAGAAAACAAAAAGGGAGTACCTATGATACCAGCAGCCAGCTAGGATACACAAAACATAATATTAGCCTGGTGCAACAAAACTTAAAAAAGGTAAGATTATCATGTAGATGTGATAAACATGACACACATATATACATACACACTTATATATATACACACACACACACACACACAGTTGAAGTCGGTAGTTTACATACACTTAGGTTGGAGTCATTAAAACATGTTTTTCAACCACTCCACAAAGGTCTTTTTAACAAATTATAGTTTTGAGTTTTGGCAAGTTGGTTAGGACATCTACTTTGTGCATGACACAAGTCATTTTTCCAACAATTGTTAACAGACACATTATTTCACTTATAATTCACTGTATCAGAATTCCAGTGGGTCAGAAGTTTACATACACTAACTTGACTGTGCCTTTTAACAACTTGGAAAATTCCAGAAAATTATGTCATGGCTTTAGAAGCTTCTGATAGGCTAATTGACAGTCAATTGGAGGTGTACCTGTGGATGTATTTTAAGACCTACCTTCAAACTCAGTGCCTCTTTGCTTGACATCATGGGAAAATCAAAAGAATTCAGACAAGACCTCAGAAAGTTAGTTCATCCTTGCGAGCAATTTCCAAACGCCTTAAGGTACCACGTTCATCTGTACAAACAATAGTATGCAAGTATAAACACCATGGGACCACACAGCCGTCATACCGCTCCGGAAGGAGGCGCGCTCTGTTTCCTAGAGATGAAAGTAATTTGGTGCAAAAAGTGCAAATCAATCCCAGAACAACAGCAAAGGACCCTGTGAAGATGCTGTAGGAAATAGATACAAAAGTATCTATATTCACTGTAAAACAAGTCCTATATCGACATAACCTGAAAGGCTACTCAGCAAGGAAGAAGCCACTGCTCCAAAACCGGCATTAAGAAAAGCCATACTACGGTTCGCAACTGCACATGGGGACAAAGATCGTACTTTTTGGAGAAATGTCCTCTGGTCTGATGAAACAAAAATAGAACTGTATGGCCATAATGACCATTGTTATGTTTGGAGGAAAAAGGGGGACGCTTGCAAGCCGAAGAACACCATCCCAACTGTGAAGCACGGGGGTGGCAGCATCACGTTGTGGGGATGCTTTGCTGCAGGAGGGACTGGTGCACTTCACAAAATAGATGGTGGCATGAGGGAGGGAAATTATGTGGCTATATTGAAGCAACATCTCAAGACATCAGTCAGGAAGTTAAAGCTTGGTCGCAAATGGCTCTTCCAAATGGACAATGACCCCAAGCATACTTCCAAAGTTGTGGCAAAATGGCTTAAGGACAACAAAGTCAATGTATTGGAGAGGACATCATAAAGCCCTGACCTCAATCCTATTGAAAATTTGTGGGCAGAACTGAAAAAGCGTGTGCGAACAAGGAGGCCTACAAACCTGACTCAGTTACACCAGCTCTGTCAGGAGGAATGGGCCAAAATTCACCCAACTTATTGTGGGAAGCTTGTGGAAGGCTACCCGAAACGTTTGACCCAACCTTTAAACATTTAAAGGCAATGCTACCAAATACTAATTGAGTGTATTTTAAACTTCTGACCCACTGGGAATGTGATGAAAGAAATAAAACTGAAATAAATCATTCTGACATTTCACATTCTTAAAATAAAGTGCTTATCCTAACTGACCTAAGACAGGGAATTTTCACTAGGACTTAATGTCAGGAATTGTGAAAAACTGAGTATAAATGCATTTGGCTAAGGTGTATGTAAACTTCCGACTTCAACCACACACACACACACACACACCACACACACACACACACACACACACACACACACGTCAATGAGAAAGAGCTCTGACCTCATTCACACCAACATACCTTCACAAGTCTTCTTTTATCTGAGGTTAACCTTTGGAAGAAGACATAACATGTATACAATAACATTGAGATCGGTTTACGGTAAGGCCAGGAACACATTTATAAACTCTGAGAATAGTAGGACAGAAATAAACTTACTTTTCCACACTTGAATCATAAATGATTTTTATCTTTAATTGTTGATCAGAGCTTCTTTTGGTTAATCTTTCCGACTTCAGATATACTTTATGGACAACCTACAAGAAGAAGCATTGTTGAAAGCAAAGCAGCTACTGTATTATCATCAGTGGTGTAAAGTACTGAAGTAAAAATACTTAAAAGTACAACTTAAGTCGTTTTTGGGGGTATCTGTACTCGTTACATTTTGAATGCTTAGCAGGACAGGAAAATTGCTTAATTCACACACTTATCAAGAGAACATCCCTGGTCGTCCTTACTGCCCCTGATCTGGCAGACTCACCAAACACATGCTTTGTTTGTAAATTATGTCGGATCGTTGGTGCATGCCCCTGGCTATCCGTAAATTAAAAATAAATAAATAAATTATGCCGTCTGGTTTGCTTTATAAGAAATTTGAAATTATTTATATTTTTTATTTTAATACTTAATTATATTTAAAACCAAATACGTTTAGACTTTTACTCAAGTAGCATTTTACTGGGTGACTTTCACTTTTACTTCAGTAATTTTCTATTAATGTATCTTTATTTTTTCTCAAGGTATAGTATCTTTACTTTTATGACAATTGGGTACTTTTCCACCACTGATTATCATGTAGAAACACCTTAAGATGAGTGAACCACATGATTAGCATCGTTTTTTTCATGTAAAGAATACATTTAAGTGTATGCATTAAATCAAACGTTTAATAATTTGAGAGGAAATAGCTCAAATGTTAAAATAATCGACATGGAACGCCCCTATTGACATGGCTCGAGCGCCCTCCTTGGTTAATTGATTCCTTACGACAAAATAGCGATAAACGACACTTACCTCCGACAGAGATGGGACTTGATGTTTACACGTATGACAATGCACAAACAAAAATAGAAGTGAGAAAGTGAAAATACGTCTCAGTGACCCAAACAGCTTCCAAAAGCGTCTCAGCTCCGTCGCCATCATATGTCCAGCGACAGTCGTGATTCAAATCCTGTTTCATTCATCGCTATCTACATAATCACAACTCACATAGATAACTATGCTGTTCCCCACTATGTTATTGATAGGTATGTATCTTATTATTCCTCATTAGGACGGCGAAACCCACTTTACTCGTGTGTTACTTGCTAGCTTTAGCCTTTAGTTTAGCCAAAGATTTTTTATAACTCACCCTGCCAAAGATCATTGTTCTATCTGTGACCCTGGTTACATCGCCACTTCCGGGTCGTCAGATTTCCCTGAAAAAAGCTTCACAACAAAAGTCTTCTATCTGAGCAATACAAGGGCTGCATGCTAAACGGTAAACAATATTTCTAACCACACCGGTAATGTCTCCAAGAATGTTCATGTCATGTGTAAAAATGGAACAAAAATGTCCATGAAATTGTATATATTTTATTAACTTTTCATTGACATATTACATAGTGTGGACATTCAGTGCACTGAGTCAGACAGACATAATAAAAATTAGGATGTGAATTTTATTTAATTTTATTACACAGTAGCCTATAGTGACAGACATGCCATATGACATTTTTATTTAAAATGGACGGTAGGGGCTTCTTCATTTGTTTTGAGTATTTGTTGGTGTTTTATTGGGATCCCCATTGCAAAAGCAGCAGCTACCCTTCCTGGGGTCCACACAAAACATGAAACATGACATATTACAGAACATGAATAGACAACAACTCAAAGACAGAACCACATACTACATGGGGGTGCTTCTTGCAGGAGGGTAGTCACAGAGCAGATGCAGTGGGATGTTTGTTCTGTCCACAACACCAAGAGTGTGTTCATGGAATTGAATAGGAAAACAATCAGATTAGACAAAACGTTGTGAAAAAACAGGGGTGTAGCTCAAATGGCACCATATTCCCTATATTGCACTGCTTTTTTAGTAGTCCTATTGTCACATCACCTAGGGACCCTGGTCAAAAGTAGTACACTATAGGAAATAGGGTAACATTTGGGATGCAGACATGGACACTTTTCCAAATGTAGCCTAAGCATGTCAGACGTACTAAAACATCAGGGCATGTTTACCTGAGCCATAACATCAATCCATTCAGAGCCACTGTAGACGAACAGCATGCGAGTATCTCTCCTCAGGACCATAACATTTTCAGATCTTAACTCCGACATCTCGCTCTCACCATTCACAATGTAAATCTATTGTTCAATTAATAAAAAGGTTAGAAAAGGTATTCAATGGAAGGTTCAAAGAGGTAAAAAAAATGGATCACACGATTAAATGATTAAGATGTTTGATATCACCATGTTTGGTAAATATCATGATGTTATTCAAGCATAGAAAGATTCTTATTATTTACTTACAGATACTGCCTTATCAGCATTATATGTCCCTGTGCCAGGTATTGGCTTGAAGGAATTTGCTGAAGAACAATTACAAAAGACAGAAGGTCCTTTATGGCCTTTCTCCCCTCTGTGTCCTTGAAAAACATATACTAGAAGAAAACACAAGAACGTTTTTTAATCATATCAATAGCTGTTGACATAATATATCATAATACATCATTTATACTCAGAATAATGTGTATATAGTGCCGTGAAAAGTATTTGCCCCCTTTCTAATTTTCTCTGCTTTAGCATATTTTTTATACTGAATGTTATCAGATCTTTAATCAAAACCTAATATTAGATAAAGGGAACCTGAGTGAACAAATAGCACAACAATTACATACTTATTTAATTTATTTCATAAATAAAGTTATGCAACACCCAATGCCCCTGTGTGAAAAAGTTATTGCCCCCTTACACTCAATAACTGGGACCCATGTCATCCAAAAAGTTATACTTTTGAATAATATGTCCATAGACCATTCCTCCAAAAGTCTTGATGATCATCCAGGTGCTTCCAGGTGCTTTTTGACAAACTTGAGTCAACTTTTTGGACAACATGGGTCCAAACACTGCATTCCACAGTAAAACCTCATACCAACGGTCAAGCATAATGGTGGTAGTGTGATGGTTTGAGGATATTTTGCTGCCTCAGGACCTGGACAACTTGCCTTAATAGAAGGAACCATGAATTCTGCTCTGTATCAGAGAATTCTACTGGAGAATGTCAGGTCATCCGTCTGTGAGCTGAAGCGCAGCTGGGTCATGCAGCAAGACAATGATCCAAAACACACAATCAAGTCTACATGAACAAGCCTAAAAAGCAGGAAATTTGACATTTTGGAATGGTTAAAGTCCAGACCTAATCCCAATTGAGATGTTGTGGCAGGACTTGAAACTAATAGTTTATGCTTGAAAACCCACAAATGTCGCTGAGTTAAAGCAGTTCTACATGCAAGAGTGAGCCAAAATTCCTCCACAGCGATGTGAGAGACTGATCAACAACTACAGGAAGCATTTGGTGACACAACTAGTTATTGAGTGTAAGGGGGAATAGTGTGTTTTTCCTAACTTTACTAATTAAATATATAAAATAAGTATATATTTTGGCTAATTTTTAACTCAGGTTCCTTTATCTAATATTAGGTTTTGGTTGAAGATCTGATAACATTCAGTATAAAAAAATATGCAAAAATAGAGAAAATCGGAAAGGGGGCAAATGCTTTTCACGGCACTGTAGGCCTACATAATAATGTATTGATATAGACTGAGTATACCAAACATTTGGAACACCTTCCTAACATTGAGTTGCAGTCTCTGTCACGGAAAGAGCAGGTGTTCTTAATGTTTTGTACATTCAGCATACATACGATACATGATATCAATAATATACTTAACCTTCCCCTGGAGCACCAGTTTTTCCTGTTGTGCCCTGTTTGCCCACAACTCCATGATATCCAGTTAACCCATGCGGTCCACGATGACCTTTTATTCCCTAAATACAATATGGAGTAGTGCAGAACAACATCAAAGGAAGTTTGTTTAGTCTAACCTTTGAAAATGAAAGATAGTTAATCATTATTGCCAAATTAATTATTTTCAGAAAAAACTGTAGGCTACAGAGGTTACAGAGACAGCAGAGACACTTTACCATTGTCCCTCTATGCCCGGGAGTTCCCCAAGGTCCATCCAGTCCTCGTAATCCAGTGTATCCGTTTAGTCCTCGGTCCCCCTAAACCATTAAGGATACAACTATATAATCAAAAACGTAACCATCAAAATTGAAATATTTTGGCCACAAAATGCTTATTCTTCAATTAGACATTTTCAATGATTGCTGTTCATTGGCATTTCTCCAAATCCAGGTTTGCTGGCTAAGGGGTTTGTTTCAGCATCTTTAGTCTTTAATGTAAGATAATGCTGGCTATTCATTTACCTTCTGTCCATGGAGACCAGGCTTTCCAGTGGAACCCTGTTAAATAACACACAAGTTGAGGGTTGAGTAAAAGTACATGTGACGTTCCAATTGGGATTGAAACTTGATTGACAACTTACCTTTCCACCTTTTTGTCCCGGGTCACCTTTCAGTCCCTTCTCGCCCTGTTTATATCATAAACATCACATTTTCATGTGTAATTTTATTTTACTCGGTGCTAGACATACACTATTATTGTGTTAAGTATATTATTTGTGAAACTATGAATTATTAAAGCAGTAAAAGCTTACTTTTGAACCAGTGCGTCCTTGAGAACCCTGTAAAAACATACATGTACATTTTGTAGTAAAAGCAGTGTGAAATATACCGGTAGAACACAGCATTAGTTATTATGTGGATAATTTACCTCATGTGTTCCAGGTCTGCCAATGTCACCGAATAAACCACGCCAGCCTCTGTCCCCCTTCTCTCCCTAGCGATGAGTAAAGACAGACTAAAACTTATTTTGGATGTAGCACTCTCTATACCTATCCATTATTCAAACTACAGCTTATATACCAGAAAGGGAGCCCAATTGCATTTGAGATTGTGTCACTGACCTTTTGGCCTATGGGTCCTATCACACCAGGGGAACCATGGGTTCCCTCTTCTCCCTTTTGACCGGGTCGACCCTGCAAGACAATGTCCAGTCACATAACTGTCCCACTACTGAGTGTGTCTTTCTGATGCGTTCTAGTGTCATTATAAAAAGTCTCATATAAATCCTATGTATTATTTTTTATTATAATGTATATATTCATACCATCTGACCCTTTGGTCCTGTGCAGCCCTTTAAAGAGAAACCGTGAAAATTAACTGCATAAATAATAACTTAATAAAAATTATGATTATTATTATCAGTTACAGTATATAGAAATCAAGCGAGTACTACCTTTTCACCCTTTGGTCCTCTGAGATATTCCGTTATATCAACCTGAAACAACAGTCAGCAAGAACATATGACAGACATCTAACTTGCATGTTACACTGTAAACCAACATAGTCTGAATTGTTTATGTGCTGTTTGCTATGTCCATTACCAGTAGGGCAGATGCCCGTGTCAATGGAGGAAACGGAGGAGGAGGTGGAGGAGGAGGAGGAGACAGAAATGTTTTGCATTTCGGAACCAACCAGATATTCTTCTTACCTGAATAAGTGAATAAGGTAAGAAAAATAATCAAGTGAACAAGGTAAGCCCCTTTTTTATTTTCTCTCTTTTAAAAAAGTTATTAATCTCATAGTTCCTTATTTGTCTCAGTCCAGCATATTTATATTGTCTTTTTATATTGAAAACACTACCAACAATCACTACCAACCTGATCGGAAGGATGGTGTAGCTTCTGTGAGTATGACAGTACAGCCAATGATAAGATGGAGTATAAAAGCATATTGCTTTGGCATGTTACCTCAAGATCTGAAAGCAAACACTTGCCAGTTAGTTGCAGGTCGACTCGTCAATATGACTACTGTATATCATACGCTGTGCGGCAAAGCCCAACCTCAATAAGGCTAGTGTTCCTGATATCTAGCCTCCAATAACTTGTAGCATAGCCATTAGCCAGCTATTCAGAGCATCAACACAGGAGTACTGCCAAAGACTGCGAAACCCCCCTACATCATCAACATAGCCTAAGATGTATATCTTATAACTACTTTCAAATGTAAATATTTCCATAAATTTTTAAAAATAACGTCTACTGAATGTCTTACCTCTGTAAGCTCTGTTCCCGCTGTAGCAATACTGTTGCTTCTCTGATAGTCCTGATTGCAGGAGCCAATACTGTAGTTGGATCTCAAATTGCAAGCTTGCACCATATATCCACTTATCTCAATAAGAATGGAAGTGCAACTCTGGCAGTAGTTGAGTAAAAATAATTAAATAATGAGTAATACTGTTGCAGTGCCAAAGAGATGCAGTTTTTTAGCGTTCAGTTCATCGGGCTAAATTCTCAGAATCTCAAAATGTGTCAGGTTGATGCATTTGCTACATGGCTGATATGGTGTAAGAATTGTAATTTATAATTTTTTATGTCATAAACTTTTTCTTTAAAAAAACGACATCTCTTATAGTAGATGCTATTCCTGCATCTGCATGATCTGCATATGCAATCTGCAGTTCCTACATCCCATTTTAACTGTTAAATTAAATGTATATAGCCATTGATTCTTGAAGAATAGAACTTATACATGTCTTGTGAGTTTAGTTCATCTGTCATACCCCATCAGAACCCAAAATACAAGCTTATTTTACTCCAATGTTTGTAAACAATGTCAACATAAACATACAATGTATAGCTTCAAAACATGGTTAAAACTATCATTTTGATCTCATAGATGGTCAGTCCTTGCATCCATACTGTAGCTCTTGTTTATGAATTTGAGAGTGGCAACAGCTATTAACCAAAAAAAGTGGTGGGGTGCTCGCTTTGTTATTATTTGAATTGTGGATTGCCACTTTAACCTGGGTATTGGTCAGTCTGTGTTCAGACAGAGTGCAGCTGATATTTGGCTCAAAGCCCAGCAGGCTGTAAGGTCACTGAAGTTGTGTATGTATGACACAATCAATCACAGTTGTATATGTATGATATTGACCTTTACACCTTGTTACCTTTAGATGTCATGTCATGCTGTGTTGAAGGAATACTACAACCAAAAACTACCCTTAAGTATTTTATCCGTTAGTCCACTGTTAATACAATCCCCCCAAATAATTAATGTCAGCAATCAAGTTTTCAAGATAAAGCACTGTCAGTAGAGATTTTTTTGGTGTTGATATATCATATGTCTTAAAACGCATCATTGAAAGGTTTTTAATTCTTAGTTCTTGGTTTATAAACCAGAGTTAGACCTACACCTGGATTGATTTAAACTGGGTCTGTGAATAAATTCATTAGACCTTAATCTATGGATTTCACATGACTGGGAATACAGATATGCATCTGTTGGTCACAGATACCGTGGATCAGAAAATGAGTCTGTATCTGGTGTGACCACCATTTGCCTCATACAGCGTGACACATCTCCTTTGCATAGAGTTGATCAGGCTGTTGATTGTGGTCTATGGAATGTTGTCCCACTTCTCTTCAATGGCTGTGTTCGAAATAGTTGGATATTGGTGGGAACTGGAACACGCTGTCGTACATGTCAATCCAGCGCATCCCAAACATGCTCAATGACATATCTGACATATCCGTGACATATCTGGTGAGTATACAGGCCTTGGAAGAACTGGGACATTTTCAGCTTCTTTGGTTGTGCAATCCCAGTTTCATCAGTGTCCGGCTAGCTGGTCTCTGCGAATCCCAAAGGTGAAGAAGCCGAATGTGGAGGTCCTGGGCTGGCGTGGCTACACGTGGTCTGCGGTTGTGAAGCCAGTTGGACGCACTGCCAAATTCTCTAAAACAATGTTGGAGGTGGCTTGTGGTAGAGAAATGAACATTGAATCCTCTGGTGGACATTCCTGCAGTCAGCATGTCAATGGCACGCTCCCTCAAAACTTGAGACATCTGTGGCATTGTGTTGTTTGACAAAACGGCACATTTTAGAGTGGCCTTTTAATGTCCCTATATAATGCTATTTAATCAGCTTCTTGATATGCCACACCTGCTAGCTGGATGGATTATCTTGGCAAAGGAGAAATGCACACTAACAGGTATGTAAAAAATTTGTGCACATTTGAGAGAATTAAGATTTTTGTGAAAATGGAAACTTCTATGGTCTTTTATTTCAGCTCATGAAACATGTGACCAACACTTCACATGTTGCGTTTACATTTTTTGTTCAGTGTATACATTTCCATATTTTTCCTACTTTCGTTCAAGTTTCTGCTTTGTGATTTCCATCTTTATCTGAGATGCAAAGAGTTTATGATACCTTTGACCATGTTTTCAAGACGTGTGATATTCCTAATTGATTTTCCATCTGTAACGGAAAGTTTTAAGACCATGTAGGTTTTCTGAGTGTGAGACATACTTGGTCCCAGATTTCAGTCTGTTTCAAGAGGAGAGTCACGTCAGACGGTCATTCAGATATAATGTCCTTACATGATTTAAATTCTGTTTTATATGCTTCCGTCATCTATTAACATTTTAATCTGAAGTTTTTGGGTTGAGATTTGGAAACAGAATTGGATTTTAATTCAGTCGATCTGTTGCCGTGCTGCGTAGACGTTGAGTAAGGATGGATCCAAAATACACTATATATATAAAAGTATGTGGATATCCCTTCAAATTAGTGGATTCAGCTATTTCAGCCACACACGATGCTGACAGGTGTTTAAAATCTAGCACACCGCCATGCTATCTCCATAGACAAACATTGGCAGTAGAATGGCCTTACTGAAGAGCTTAGTGACTTTCAACGTGGCACCGTCATAGGGTGCCACCTTTCCAATAAGTCAGTTCATCAAATTTCTGCCCTGCTAGAGCTGCCCCGGTCAACTGTAAGTGCTGTTATTGTGAAGTGGAAATGTCTAGCAGCAACAACGGCTCAGCTGCCAAGAAGTAGGCCACACAAGCTCACAGAACCGGACCGCCGAGTGCTGAAGCGCGTAGTGTGTAAAAATTGTCTGTCCCCGGTTGCAACACTCAGTTCCAAACTGAGTTCCAAACTGCCTCTGGAAGCAACGTTAGCACAAGAACTGTTCCGGGAGCTTCATGAAATGGACCAAGCAGCCACACACAAGCTTAATGTCAACGTGCACAATGCCAAGTGTCGACTGGAGTGGTGTAAATCTCGCCGCCATTGGACTTTGGGGCAGTGGAAATGGGTTCTCTGGAGTGATGAATCACTCTTCACCATCTGGCAGTCTGACGGACAAATCTGGGTTTGGCGGATGCCAGGAAAACGTTACCTGCCCTAATGCATAGCGCCTACTGTAAAGTTAGGTGGAGGAGGAATAATGGTCTGGAGCTGTTTTTCATGGTTCGGGCTTGGCCCCTTAGTTCCAGTGAAGGAAAATCTTAATGCTACAGCATACATGACATTCTAGATGATTCTGTGCTTCCAACTTTGTGGCAACAGTTTGGTGAAGGCCCTTTCCTGTTTCAGCATGACAATGCCCCCATGCAGCCGGCTGCGACCAGGAAACCCATGGGGGCGGCGCACAATTGGCCCAGCATTGTCTGGGTTAGGGGAGGGTTTGGCAGGCCGGGATTTCCTTGTCCCATCGCGCTCTAGCGACTCCGGGCTGGGCGCATGCATGCTGACACGGTCACCAGGTGTACGGTGTTTCCTCCGAAACATTGGTGCGGCTGGCTTCCGGGTTGAGCAGGAATTGTGTCAAGAAGCAGTGCGGCTTGGCTGGGTCGTGTTTCGGAGGACGCGCAGCTCTCGACCTTCGCCTCTTGCAGCGATGGGACAAGAATGTAATGACCAATTGGATACCACGAAATTGAGGAGAAAAAGGGATCAAACATGAAAAGCTAAATAAATGGTTTGTTGAGATCGTTGTGGAAGAACAGGACAGGCCTGCACAGAGCTCTGACCTCAACCCCATCGAACACCTTTGAGATGATTTGGAACGCCGACTGTGTGCCAGGCCTAATCATCCAACATCAGTGCCCAACCTCACTAATGTTCTTGTGGTTGAATGAAAGCAAGTTCCCTCAGCAATGTTGCAACATCTAGTAGGATGCCTTCCCAGAAGAGTGGAGGCTGTTATAGTTGCAAAGGGGGGGCCAACTCCATATTAATGCCCATGATTTTGGAATGAGATGGTCGACATATTTTTGGTCATATAGTGTATGTAGGCCTACAAAACGTTGACGAACCCTGTTATAGACTTTCAAAATAACAAACAGCCTAAGCTATATAACTTTGACAAAGCGTGGGACAATATGTACTCCAGCCTAAGCTCTCCTGAAATGAGCTACCTAAACAGGTTAATATTCTGTACTGTTCTGTAATATTCTGTATAATCAAATTGTGACTTGTGACTGTGGTATCCATTTAGTTATTATTTTCCCCTCTACATTAGTGGCTATGTGTTGCATGTGAAAGTGAAGGAATCGTTGATAAGGAAAGGAAACTGAACATCAATACAAGGTTCTTGAGGTGAATAAAGAAACACAGAGTTGTTCACTAGTGCTGAAATCATGCTTTATTAAATCAGTAAAATAAAACTCAAAGAGGATGAATATAGTAGTAATTCTACATCAATAGACTCAGTTAAATCAAAGTGCAGGGCATTATTATTCATGCTTTTTGCTTTCTTTGTTTCACGGTAGATGGTATCACCATGGTACATTCACTTGATGGTTACCCTGACTACTGGCAAGGTGAAATTCTAAAACTAAAACACACTCACACACACAAAATATTACCTAACAATCCTCCAAGAGGTGGCACTGTTTCTGCAACGAAGTACTTGAATTGACTTTTGTTTTTTAATGGCCAGGTGATGTTATGTTTTAAAAAGCCAATTCAACTGTCCAATGCCAGAAACAGAGCACATAAAAATAGAGCTCAAAGTGCAGGCCGCTCGCACTTTTAGCATGTCATTAAAATGGTGGTATGACATAGTCAGTCTGAACACAAGACCTAGTTGTGCTACTTACATGAGGGTTTATGCAAACAGCACTCAGGGTCTTATGATCATGTTACAATTCATATGAGTATTTGTAATATTGCACGCACAGATGCACGGTGCATAACATTGCCTTTCTCTGATTTAGTATAAACTTCAACAGGGAACCTCTCTACCTGTTGAGGAAATCTTAAGACTTCAACTTTTTGTTGAGGCACGGAGTTTAGTTTCAGGTTTTTCAGGGTATTCGTTTCATGTGAAACTTTCTCCTGTTAAACATTTCGTTCCTTTTGTTTCAGTTAATATTGTCATAAATAACAATTCATACATTTTCCATAACCGTTAAGTTCGGCTATATACATTATGTACATGTCACAGAAAAGTGGTTCAAAAATCCTAGTCATAATTATCCAATATGGCACATTTTATAACAACTTTAGACTTTAGTCTAGTTTGGCATAAATTTATGTCAAGTTTGGTATAAAAATAGTTCATATTTACAAGAACAGAAATCCAGGTCTTTATCAAGTAAAGATTATTTTTGCTAATTCAATAAATAAAAAGGTACTGGAGGAGGGAAAATGGGGGATAGAAATTATATGTTTACGTGTTTTTTTTTTACATGGATCGAATATGAATGTTGACAGTTGCCATGGCAGATCCAAGCTTGTTGGACAGTTTGAGGGTGTACGCTCCGGCATCGTCTTCCTTCACACAGGGGATTACAAGGGTGGTGAGGTCCTCCGTGGTCTCGATGTGGAACCGGTCACTGTCTTCATCACACTGTTTCCCTGTGCGGGTCCACTCAATCTCAGGTGTTGGGTCTCCAGAGAAAGCACAGGACACGCTCAAAGGCCTTCCTGGCTCAATGCTGATATCCTCTGGGAGAAATTCGATTTTGGGAGCTACAGGGCAATGAGAAAAAAAGAAATAGGAATTGATTAAGGTGTCAACTTCTTATTGAAAGCAGAGGAACAACATACGATAGTTACTCAGACTATACTACTAATACCACTACTAGATGTATAGGTAAGGGTAATTCATCTCACCTTTACCAACACCATGAGTAAGAGCAGTCATTGAGGATCCATGAGTTGACATTGAACTAGCATGACTTGACATCATTTCACTTGACATTTTCATCATACTGCTGGAGCTCATGGATACCATTGATTCAGATGTCATGGCGGACATGCTAGCAGCAGACATGCTTTCAAATTGTCTTTCGAAAGAGCCTTCATGTGTCATTGATGCTTTAGCCATTGATGCTCCAGCCATATGGACTGATGTGGCTGAGAAACTGTCACTGTGCAAGCTGGCAGCAGCAGCTCTTTGCTCCATTATAACCATTTTGGCAGGTTCTTCAACAAGAGCTGTGAGAATAACGCAAATGATGAGGTACATGGCTAAATGGTCATTTCTCGATGGAGATACTCAAATCCATCTGTGTATATTTCTATATGAATACAAACAAAATGGCGTGTCCATTTTGTTAACATTCTATGGAAAATACTGGTAAGGAAAATTAAAGATTAGTCTTTAATTTAAGCTATTAGTAAAATTTTGAGACTCAAGTTTCATTTTTCAAAGAACTTGGGAAGCTTTGCATTATCACACTGTACTGTAAGCTGTTAATTAAACAATGGATTGATGAAGCAATGACAACTTACTAATAACGTTGAGAGATGATGTTGCAGAGCACTGTCCATATTTGTTTTTGGCTTTGATGGTGTATTTGCCGCTGTCTGCAACTGTGGCCTCAATAATCTCCAGAGTGTATACATTTTTGGAACGGCTCAGTTTCGTGTTTGAGGTCATAGATACCTGTACCGAGAGAGACAAAAGAATAACATATTAGTTTCTGTTTTGTATTAATCAAGTTCCTATTCAAGTGATGTTTGTAACCTGACTTGCTTTGTCTGATTGCCCCTGATTGGAAGAATCAGAATCTGTCGTATTAAATGTAATTTAATTGAAGAAATCAAATCAAACATTATATACAAAACTCTTTGTAGCCTACTCACCATTATGTTGTCCTTAAACCACTCGATTTCAGGGGCAGGCTCTCCTGCAATCTCACATGTGAACTTGACGTTCTGTCCTTCATTGACATTCTGAGAGCGTGGCTGCACAAGGAATGATGGTGCATCTGATCGCGCTTCAGTGACAGTAGTGTTGAACTGGCACTTGACAAGGCCATGTTCGGTTTTGGCTTCACACGTGATGACCCCCTGCTCGTATTGGCTGACCTTTTTGATGGTCATAGTATGGTTGTTTCCAGACACACCATATCTGTAGTCCTCTGAGTTGGCCAGTTCCATTCCGTTCAGGATCCATCTGATATCTGAAGCTCTGGGGATGTTGGCTCTCAGGGTGAGAGACTGGCCTTCAGTCATGGCCATCTGAGTATGGGATGCCTTGATTTCTGTGTAAGACTCAACCTCCCCGTAGACAATTTCCTTTTTCATAACTTGCTCTGAAATTTCTGTTTTTGTTGCAAGTGCTTTGGATTTGTTTGAGGCTAAGACAGAGAAAAAGAGATACATTGATTAGATATTAGGCCATATGCAGAATTATAAGGTTTATAGATACTGGACTAATCAAGAGATGTTGATTGAATAAATAATATAAAGATAACAATATCACCAGAACCGGGCCTTAATTATGATAAATAATTCCTACATTGGCAGATAACTTAGCGGTTAGAGCATTGGGCCAGTAACCGAAATGTTTCTGGTTCAAATACCGAAGCCGACAAGGTAATACATCTGTCAATGTGCCCTTTAGCCAGGCACTTGAACCTAATTTACTACAGGAGCGCTGTACTACTATGACCGACCCTGTAAAACAACACATTTCACTGCACCTATCCAGTGTATGTGACAATAAAACATTTATTTATATATATATATATTAGTATAGAGTATGCATACCTTGAATAGAGACAATGCAGCTTGTGGATGATGACCCAGCACTATTGGTGACTGTGCATTTGTAAACTCCACTGTCAGAGGCCACAGATTCATAGATTTCAAGGTGTGCCGAATCATGCTCTTCATGAATTTCATATTTTCCACCGTGAATGAGAGTCTGCAAATGAAAAAAGAAAGAAAGAAAGTAAAAAAGCATATATTTCAACCTATATTTATTTCCTTTGAAATGTCTATTCAAGTGTGACTATTAAATCAAATGTGACTAAATTACCTTTCCATCCTTCATCCATGAGATCTCTGCTTTAGGATCTCTAGTCATTTTCACTGTCAGCTTGACGATGGAATCTGCAGATGCAGTCATGTCCTGAAGACCAGATGAGATGGAGGGCTTGGTTTTGAGGGTGACTTTCTCAGTGGGTGATTTAGGTGTAGGGCTGGTAGGGGACTTAACTCTCTTTGGAGAGCTGATTGATTCAGGAGACTTCATCCTTGGTGGAGACGTGACTGGACTAGGGGAATGCATTGGAGGCTCTTCGTATGAGTATGTCACTGTAGAAGAGGCCTCCTCTTTGGCTTCCGATCGGCGGATGGTTAGACTGAAGTGCGCCTCTTGGCTGCCCTCAGAGTTTTCCACCATGATTGAGTAGCTGCCTTCGTCTGACATTTCAACAGAGGTGATTTCAAAAGTAGACTTGTACTGTTCTGTAGTGACATGGTGGCGAACAGATGATCCGATAATTTGCCCCTCACGCATCCAGGTTACAGTTGCCACTGGTTCACCGTCAACATCACATGCAAATCTGGCAGTCTCTCCCTCATTTAAGGTGAGGGACTGTGGTTTTGTTAGGATAGATGCGGGTAGAGTAGTCTTCTTTCCTTTAAAGGTGCTGGACTCCTCCATGTGGGTTTCGTGTGTTTCAACAGTCTTCACTGTCTTGGAGGAGGATATTTGGTAAGCACCTATCTTGGTTGCCACAGGAAGAGCTGGGGGTTCCTCGTCTTCGCGAGGTGCCATATAGCTAGAATACTCTCCCATGCCTGCGACATCCAGAGTGGCATAGTCTGAGCATTCTCCCACTGCATTAGTACAGACAACACGGTAAGTGCCACTGTCCTCTGTGGTGCAGTCAAGAATTTGAAGATACAGAACTCCGCTCAGGTTGGACATACGGTACCTTCTGCTCTCGGTTATCAGTTGTCCATTATGGTACCACTTCACCTCAGCGGTTGGCTTTGATTGGACGTTCAGTGTAAATTTGGTGTGCTGACCGTATGGCACACGATGGGAACGCATCCTCACAGTGATTCGTGGGGTATGGTCGAGGCTGAAGGGCTGCATACTTACAACCTCCTTCCTTTCTACTGATGTCCTCTCGGATCTCAGAACGGCTTTTCTTGACTCATATCTTGCCAGGTGGTCAACTTTTGCCAACTGTACAGTCTCCACCTTGGATCTGGAGGCTGATCTGACAGTAGCAAGAGGACTAGGGGAACGTGGACGGGTTCTTTCGGGGGTGGGTGACCTTCTCCCCTCAGTTTTAGTTGCTATATATGTTGACACATGGGAAGTTGTAGTTCTGTCTTTCTTCACGGTTCTAGTTTTTTCTTCAAACTCCATGTGTTTCAGTTCACTCTTGTAACCGCTTATTCTTTGAGTCGTTCTCACATTTCTCAGCATCTCTCGATCCTCCCTCTCCTCAAACACTCTCTGGTTTTGTCTTGGCGGTCGGAATGTAGCCTTGTCATGGCGCAGGCGAAGGTCAACATAGCTTGGACCAGCCTCATACTTAGAAGGAATACGATAGTTTTCATATAATGGAACCTCTTCACCCTCTTCCACACCTTCATAGACTGTGCGTCTTGGTGATGTGTGGCGCAGTGCACCTAATTCAAAGCGCACAGGGCTAAGGCTTGGTGGGGACGCAGAGTAGCCAAGTTCTAGTTCTTCCTCAAGTTGAAGTCTCTCCTCCTCAGTTCTCTTCATTGCCAGATATTCATTAATTGGCAGGAGAAGCTCCTCGTCTGAGAGATCACCAAGAGACCTTCTTCTGATTCTGTGATATGCTTCTATTTCAGGAGATGGAGTGCGCTGCCTTGAAGGTCTGACAGTCTCCAAATCATCCTGTGAAACTTGTGGAAGACGCCACTTTGGCTTGTAAGATTCCTTGATTCTTGGCAAAGGGACTTCGTAGAACTGATCCCACCTGGAGAGACGGATGCGTTTCAGTCTCTTCTGTGAAATCTTGTCCATTGGTTCAGGGAACTCATATTGATCCCGGAGTTTCTTGTACCATTTCATGTCAGAGCAAGGTTTGTAGTGTTTGATTTCCATATCTTCCAAAAGAGCAGTTGGGCCACGTTCACGAGGTTGGGGAACATCATAAGGCATACGCAGTCTCTTCTCCTCTGCTCTCTTTTTCCTTTCTTCTGCCCGTTTCTTATCTTCGGCTTCAGTCTTGTCCTTTTTGGTTGCCTCTACTGGTTGGCACAACAATGTCGCTTCTCTCAAAGCTTGTTGTGCCAAAGCAGGAAGTGGCATGACATCAGTTCCAGACATGATTTGAGATAATCTGACCTTCTTCTCAATTTGTTCTTTCTCTGCTTGTTTCTTTTTGTCTCTTTCACTCTCGTAAACCTTCTTCACATGGGTGATGCGGTCCACCTTGAGAATGGCTTGACAACTGGCAGATCCAGCTGAGTTGGTTGCAGTAACTCTGTAACAGCCAGAATCGTTAAGTAGAGTATCTTTCACATGCAGGACAAAGTAATCCAGGCCCTCATGGACCACTTCAATTTGTGGACCAAATGCCAATGGCATGCCATCCTTCTCCCACTTCAGAGTTGGGAGTCCAGACACTCTGATTTCAAAGCGTGCATTCTGGCCTTCCCTACACTCCACGTTTGCCAGGAGACGTTTGAACATGGGCCTCAAGGTATTATCTGCTGGTGCTGGGCGAGGTGTCACAGCCAGTTTTGCCTTACAGCTATCATCACCAAATCTATTACGTGCCACAACTGAGTACTCCGCATCGTCATCAGCATCAACACAGTGAATCACCAATTGATAAAGACCCTTGTCAGTTATGAACGTGTACTTTTTCTCATCATCACCAGGAACAATCTTCTGGCCAGATTTGTACCATGTAACACGAGGCTCAGGGTGCACAGTGATAGTCACACCGAAGCGAACATCTTCTCCGATGTAAGCTGCATGGTTGAACAAAGGCAGGGTGAACTCTGGTGGTTTCTGGAGCAGTCTTGCTGTGTCCACTCTACGTTTCACTTTCCTCACCACACGGGCTGTGAAGTACTCGCGGTATGATCTGACTCCGTTTACAAAGAGCTCTCCGTAGGCACTGTCCTCACCATAATCGTTGATGATCTTGCATCTATAGGTGCCGTCATCTGCTTTAGTGACTCCCTTGATACATATAACAGCTAGACCATCCTCATAGTCGATTTCATACTTGTCACTTGCCTCTAGTTGACGCACACCGCAGTACCATGTTACCTCTGTGGCGCTGTCATAGTTTTCAATGTTGCAAGCAAATTTGACATCTGCTCCCACATCCACCACTGTATGAATGATTTGACCACCGACTGGGCCATGTTCAAATGGTGCGATCTTTACTTTGGCAACTGTGACACCTCTCTGGGCTCTGATTGCACCGCCGCTAGCAACTCTTGCTCCTGCAACGACAGTGGCCCATTCTTTCTTTGCCATGGCCTGGTAGTATCTCTTATGCCTTGTGGTCATTATTGCTGTGGCACTGAGTTCTTCTGCTTGCATCTTCAGCCAAGGATGTTCTAAAGCTTGGGCAGCAGTCATACGGTGCTTGCGCTCCTTGGTGAGAAGGCGGTTGATAAAGTCTAATGCTTCAACAGTAGGTACTTTAAAGGTTTCGTCATCGTAACTGTACTCAGCATTTGAGATGTTGTCAATCATCTGCTGATGAGTCTCGGCAGTAAATGGATTGAGTCCACTGAGAAGGACATAGACTAGAACACCAACTGGCCACATGTCAGTAACACTGCTGACCATGTCATTCTGGTGGATCTCAGGAGCAGCGTACTCAGCTGTAGTATACTGAAGCTTGATCTGGTCGCCAGGAGTCAGGTGTCTTGCCTGTCCTAGCTCAATGATCTTGACTTTACTGCCCTTTCTTGTGGTGTACACAATATTCTCAGGCCTGATGTCAAAGTGGCCATAATTCTTGTCGTGTAAGAACTCAAGAGCTTCACATACTTGTCTGATGTAGTTGACAATTTCACGCTCATTCAGCTCAAAATCGGCTGTGCCGAGGCGTTCAAAGATGTCTTGACCTGAGACGAAGTCATAGATAATGACTAATTCCTCAGTGCTGTCGAAGGACTCATGAAGACACAAGAAGTTGTTGTGTCTGGCCAGGTTCAATGTAGCAATTTCTTTCTTGATGAACGCTTGATCTGCACCCCTCACCTTGACGTATTTGGCCATGTATGTCCTCTTAGAGCTGGTCTCAACACAACGGTGAACGATACCAAACTGGCCACGTCCCAGCTCCTCAGCAATCATGTACTTGGTATGCACATTCTTGGCACATGAATGTGGAGCCTTTTGCTTGGGCACGTCTCTGTCACTAACCTCGCTGTCATAGCCAAGTACTCTTGATTTGTCCTCCTTTGTTGTAACGGGACCACTTGGTTCACATGGTTGACTTTGACCGAATTTGTTCTCGGCTATGACTCTGAACTGGTAGCTGGTTCCTCCGAACAGGTTGATGATGGTATAGCGAGTATCACGAGACTGGGCAACACGTTCCCATCTGTCAGATGTTGTGGGACACTTCTCCACAACATAGCTGGCTACTCTGCTTCCACCATCATTAGCAGGTACTTGCCAACTCAGAGTGACTGAATCTCTAGAAACATCACTTGCTTTGATACCACGTGGTGGGTCGGGCACGTCGGCAACATCCAGTTCAACTGTCTGTTGGTCAATGCCAAATCTGTTCTTGGCACAAACGATGTAGAAACCGGCATCCTTCCTATCAACTCCGTTGGGGAACACGAGCGATGTGAATGACCTTGTAACGATGACTTGGTAGTATCCGTTATTATCAATGAGGTCTTGTCCCTTCTGCCAGGTGATGACAGGATCGGGTTTGCCACTGAATGGAATCTTGATATTCACAATCTCTCCACGGAGGGCAGGGATAGCCTCTTTGTCCTTCAGATTCTTGGGCAGGTTAATCTTGGCAGGGACTGGATAGAAAAGTTTTGTTTTTTACATCATTAGTATAAAAAAATAACTATTATGAATGTACTAATAATGTTCTTGATATGTGGAACAAATACATGGAATTGTATTCATACTAGGTAAGTATTATTGCATACACATTTGTGATCTTACCTTCAACATCCAGAGAGACAGTGGTGCAGATGGATCCTCCCTGGTTGGTTGCTCTGATCTGGTAGACAGTAGAGTCTTCCTCATCAGCAGTGGAGATAACCAGTTGGTGATAGCCTCCCTTGAACTCTTGAATCTTCAGTTTCTTTCCGTCAGATTGGATCTCCTTGCCACGTCTGAACCATTTAATTACAGGCTTGGGTTGTCCTGTGATCTTGCAAACGAAGGTGGCGTTGCTCTTATATTTGACACTCATATTCCTCAGTTCTTCTTTGAAGGCGGGAGCACGGACATCAACAGGCGTCTTTGGAACAACTGGTTCAGATTCCACACTCCAATCACTTACTCCTCCAAGGTTCTCACAGTTCACTCTGAAGATATATTCACATCCTTCAGTGAGGCGTTTGACAGAAAAGACTGTGGATTTGATTTCATCAGTAGTGACAGGTGTCCATTCGCCCTTCTTCTCCTTCTTCTCAAGGCAGTAGCTCTTGATCTTGGAGCCACCATCAATGAGTGGAGGCTTCCAGGACAACACACAGGAAATGTTGGTCACACCAGAAACCACTGGCATCAGTGGTGGTGAAGGTTTATCTGTAAATATAACAGCATAACGTTAGTAAGGATCCAAAGCTTTGAACATCTCATATTTGTACAAATATATGATCATGTAACTATATTGTGAGATACAACTTACCCATTGAACTCTTGATAAGGATGGGAGTAGGTATCTCCAGTGGCTCACTGTTGCCATAACGATTTTGAGCATACACACGGAAGAAGTACCCAGCGTTTACTACAAGGTTGGCAATGCGGCAGTTTGTGCCTGTGATGGACGAGGACACGAGTGTCCAGTCATCAACCTCCTTGTCTTCACGCTTCTCCACGATGTAGTTTGTGATCATTGATCCACCATCATCCTTTGGTGGTTTCCAGCTAATAATCACAGAGTTCTTCAACAGGGCATCAAGTACAATGGGACCTTCAGGCATTGCAGGTTTATCTGAAAACAAGAGGTAAATTAATCACAATTAGTTCGTAGTCACATTGTAAAAGACATTGTAGATCGTAAACAATTGGTAGATTTGTGCTAATTCAATGTAAAAGCACCTTGGATTTCAACGTTGATGAGAGTATCAGCTCTGCCAAAGTGATTGTGCAGTCTGACTCTGTATTTTCCTCCATGTACCCTGCGTTGCACATTCTTGATCACCAGGTGAGTGTAATGCTCTGTGTTTTCAATGCTGATATTCTCAGAAGCTACCACAGTTGTAGCTCCATAAAGCCACATGATCTTAGGCTCAGGGCGTCCAATGTAGGCAACATGTAGACGCAGAGTAGTGCCGCTTTCAGCATAGTAGGTATTCTTCAATGGGAAGTCAGGATTGAACTGTGGAGCAGCTTCCAAAACGAGAATGCCACTGGTTTCTGCTTCACCTGCATCATTGATAGCCTTGCATGTGTATTCTCCTTCATCCTCTTGTTGGTCTGTCATAATGGTCAGTGAATGGTTACGGCCATCAGAGCTCATCTCATATTTACGAGACTCGATTATCTCCTTGCCAGATTTATACCATTTGATATCGGGAAGAGGTCTACCAATAATCTGGCATTTCATAATTCCTGGTTGGTATAATTTAGTCGTAACTTCATCCATTTCTTTCCTCAGGCTTGGTTGAGTTCCAGCTGTTGGAAAAACAACAGTTAAATCATTATTTTAATTGTATCACCTTACTTTCGCAAGGTATTATAAACAAGTAATAATTAAAGGCAATGTAGTGTTCATCCATACAATTGTGAAATAATGAATTGCTTCAGTCACTTACCGCTCAGTTTGGTCTTGATGCATGTGGCTGTTCTGCGTGGTCTGCTGATTCCGGTCTCATTCTCAGCCATCACTCTGAACTCATACTCAGTGGCTTCGGCCAGACCAGTTATGGTGAACTTTTTCTCCTTGGTGCGTGTCTTGTTGCATTTCTTCCAGGTAGCCTCTGCAGACTTCCTGTATTCAACCCAGTAACCAAGGACCTCCTTTCCACCATCGCATTCTGGCGCCGCCCACTTGATGGCGACTGCGTCCTTTGTGACAGTTACTGTGTCAATCTCGCCTGGTTGGCTTGGTTTGTCTGGGAGACAGAGCAGGGCAAATGTAAAAACGTAGTAGTTCAATGTATATCCATGTCATCAATCATGACGTAACATTAGACATGGTTATCTAAATTCCTAACTCACCAAATGGATCTTTGCATGTGACTGGTTCGGATGCAGGTCCTGGTTCACTGTCTCCAATATCATTTTGAGCAATAACACGGAACTGGTATTCAGCATCAGCAGTGAGTCCAGGGATGGTAAACTGGGTTGAAACGACCTTCTTCTCATGACGAACCCATGTCTCAGAGGATACTGCTTTGTACTCAACATAGTATCCGGTAATGGCAGAGCCACCGTCATCCTTAGGTCTTGACCAAGACAGAGAGGCAGAGCTCTTAGTGACATCCATAACCTCTGGTGGGATGCTTGATGTCTCTGGGGGACCTGTTTTAATGAGAGA
Organism: Salvelinus sp. IW2-2015; assembly: GCF_002910315.2. NCBI lineage: Eukaryota > Metazoa > Chordata > Actinopteri > Salmoniformes > Salmonidae > Salvelinus > Salvelinus sp. IW2-2015. Next base: position 27,559,036 of record NC_036839.1, read on the forward strand.
AAAAGCACGTTTTAGACTAGTATATATATTTATACTTTGCAGACTCATGTAATGACTGTTCAAAGAGGAATCAATGAAGTAATACTTACAGAGAGGAGTCTTCGGTATGAGGGGTTCTGTTGACTTCAGCGATCCACTGATACCGAATGTGTTTTCAGCTGTCACCTTGAAGTGATACTCTTGTCCCTCCTCGAGTCCCTTCACAACGAAAGATGTGTCCACCACCCTGGTTTCTACAGTGTACCAGGCTGTCTTGGGGACCTGCTGTCTCTCAACAATGTATCCAAGGATTTCAGAGCCACCATCATCTGAAGGAGCCTTCCATGTCAACTTAACAGATTGTGCCTGAACGTCTTCGTATCCAAGTGGTCCCTCTGGAGCAGTTGGACGGCCAATAACCTTCACCTTGATGTGAACGCTCTTCTTGCCACACTTGTTCTCAAGCAGTAGGTCATAAGTGCCAGAGTCGTCTCTTACTGCACCCTTGATTACCAGCTCAGTGCAGTCGTCATTGGAAGCGATCATTGCTCTCTCAGGCACGTCAGCGCCTTCCTTTGTCCACTTGCATGTAGGAACTGGTTTACCCTTGATGGGCACTGAGAGTTTGACAACACTGCCATATCTGACGACAAAGACATCCTTGTACTTGGCTTCCAGCTCATGATCAGGTTTTTCTGAAATTCAGAATGGTGAAATGGTTAGAAATGCAATTCATTCTTTGTCACGGAACCAGAAAGTAAGCTTTGGAAATGGCAGTGTTTTTGCAGACGACTTTACCAAGCATTTCCGTCACAGTGACTGTTCCAGGGACCTCAGCGGGTTCTCCGGGTCCACCGGCGTTGCAAGCCATCACACGGAACTTGAACTCCTCTCCTTGCGGCATTTTGGTGAGTGTGTATTCACAGATCAGAGAAGGTGTTGTGTTACATTTGATCCAGGTGACTGAGCCTGCTTTCTGCATCTCAATCAGATAACCTGAGACCTTACATCCACCTTCCTCATCAGGAGGACTCCAGGCCAGGGACACTGATGATTTTGTGGTGTCTGTGACTCTTGGGTTCTGGGGTGAGCCAGGTGGATCTGCGAGGGTGAACCAATAAATGAATATCCTTGTCTCTATCTATCTCAATCTCCAATTATGTAAAATATACTGAGTATATCAAACATTAGGAACACCTTCCTAATATTGAGTTGCAACCCCCCTTTTGCTCTCAGAACCCATATACCTATGACAATTCGTCAGGGCATGTACTCTAAAATGCTCCAGAGGGATGCTGACCAATGTTGACTCCAATGCTGCCCACAATTGTGTCAAGTTGGCTGGATGTCCTTTTGGTGGTGGACCATTCTTGATACACACGGAAAACTGTTGAGTGTGAAAAACCCAGCAACGTTGCAGTTCTTGACACAAACCAGTATCCCTGGCACCTACTACCATACCCCGTTCAAAGGCACTTAAATCTTTTGTCTTGCCCTTTCACCTTCTAAATGGCACACATACACAATCCATGTCTCAATTGTCTCAAGGTTTAAAAATCATTCTCTAACCTGTCTCCTCCCCTTCATCTATATTGATTGAAGTGGATTTAACAAGTGACATCAATAAGGGGTCATAGCTTTCACCTGTATTCACCTGATCAGTCTATGTCATGGAAAGAGCAGGTGTTCTTAATATTTTGTATACTGAGTGTATTTAATGTCTTTATCTAATATTTATCCTAAGTATATGCAATTCAATTCAATAAATGATACAAACAGTGATTTAATGGAATTAAATCCAATAAAGAGTACTTACCAACGGGATCAGTTGCCACTGCTGTTAAGGAGACAACACTTGGTTTGCCAACACCTCTAGCGTTGATTGCCGTTACTCTATGTTCATACTCAAGGCCTTCTATCAGACCTGTTGATCTGTATCTGGTCATGGTGACTGGGTTCTTGTTAGAACGCACCCATCTGTCAGATCTGACCTCCTTGCGCTCAATGATGTATCCAGACACCTCAGATCCACCATCATCCTCTGGTTCCAGCCATGCAATGGTCATGCCATCACGAGACATGTCAAATACTGCTGGTCTGCCTGGAGGTCCAGGGATGTCTGTAAACAAAAAAAACAAGATACATAGGGGGCACTATTTTCGGCTGGCGTTAAGGCGGCGATAGGGTCAAAGGCAAGTTAGTTTGCAATTTTGCCATGTAAAAGATGGCCCACTGGCATTTTCCAGCCATAACCCCAATTTCGGCAATTTACCTGTCTTATATCAGCTCGCTTGCGCTCAGATGGACAGGGTGGAAATATTAGAGGTGTGTCCTTAAAAACATGATCCAAAGTGCTCAATTCAGGCGGTGCTGATAAGGATATTTAAGACCAACCAAAAGCTGGTTTTAGCGGTAACATAGTTCGCTATGATATGAATTTTGGCAGCGGAAACGCAGCCTATCCAGTCGTATTGCACACTGCCTGTATGCACATGGAACAAGAGTAGCCTAATGTGCTTTTGGTGCCTGTATACTTTGTATTTAGAAACATAAAAAACATGTAGACCATGCAATACTTTTGGGTAAGCTGTCGTCAATAGGACTGGGATTGGATGCCTGTCGTTGGTTTCATGACTATCTAAAGGATAGAAGTCAGGCTGTTAGAGTCGATGGCATCCAGTCGGAGCCATTGGAGTTGGTTAAAGGGGTCCCACAAGGCTCTATACTCGGTCCATTACTGTTCACTCTACATAAACAATATCGGTGATGAGATAAGAAAGTGTCAAATTAATTTATATGCTGATGACACTGTCATGTACTCTATCGCTTCAACGGCTGACCAAGCATTATCACTATTGGAGACAGATTTTAAGATATTACAAGGGTCTTTAATACAGCTGAAACTTGTTTTAAGTGCAAAGAAAACACATTTTATGATTTTTAATAGGTTCAAACCGTTGGTTGAAAATACACTTGCACTTACGCGCTTAGATGGTTCTCGAATTAATCAGGTCTCTGCATATAAATACTTAGGGATATGTTTGGATGATAAACTGTCTTTTAAAATGCATATTGACGAACTTTGTAAACGGCTAAAAATCAAGTTAGGCTTCTTCTATAGAAACAGGACATGTATGTCCTCTACAAATAGAAGACAAATTGTGCAAGCTACTTTTATGTCTGTTATAGATTATGGGGATATTATCTACATGCATGCTACGGCATCAACACTTAAATCGCTGGATGCTACTTATCATTGCGCACTTAGGTTTATTTATGGGTGCTAGCTACAGAACTCACCACTGTGTTTTATATCAAAATGTGAGTTGGACTTCGCTGTCCATGAGACGAGAACAACATGCTCTCGTGTTTGTCTATAAAGCACTTCTGAATAAACTACCTTCTTATTTATCATCACTCATCAATATTAGAATTCCTAAAACCAGGTCTCAACATGGATTACACTTGAGGCCCATGCGATCTCCACAGAGTTGGGTATGGCTGCCTTTTCCTGTAACGCTCCTTGCCTCTGGAATAGCCTGCAGACTAAACTTAAACTTGAGACTCTTGTCCCCCTTGCCCATTTTAAATATTTATTGGAGGATTTTATTTTTGTATTGCTTGTAACTGTTTTGGGTAATGCAAGTTCTTGTGCTGTTAGGGGAATAACCTATGTGTAAATGTAATAATCTGCTGCTGTATTTGTTTGTGTTATCTGTGATCGTTTTGTGTAGTTTCCTAATCATTGTACCTAAACTGTATGTGTAAACATGTATACGCAGGGCCCAGCTGTAAAAGAGACCTTGGTCTCAGTCTGTGTTCCTTGTAGAAATAAAGGTATAATAAAATAATGTTTTTTTCCATTTTGTTTTATTTAATTAAAAAATCAAGCATAACCTCCCCTTTTTTTGTCTGCCCAATGCAAAAGTAGTCAAGCCCATTGATAAAGGTTTTCGCTCCTGAGAGGATTTTTTTAGCTCCTGCTTAGAAATACATCTTAATCACCAAAGCTTTATTAAAATATCAAGTTTGAGAGGAGTGAAACAGTGAGCTGACATTCCCTTTTCTTCTATGCATTGTAGGCAGGTCCACATTATTTTATCCATGCAAGTCCTGTTTTGGACGTGCGTAAAACCCCTCCATGATGTAGGCTACGTGTCCATGCCCACCATGAAACGAGAGATGAGATCTGTGAATACCAATGTATTTAGAAGTTATCAGTGAAAATTGCTTGTTTTCCATTTAAAGTATTCAAAACCCATGGCCTACTATAACGAAGGCTGGTTCAACAGTCTTTTTTATATCTTGCCGTTGTATTTTTATTTTATTTATTTTATTTGAACCTTTATTTAACTAGGCAAGTCAGTTAAGAACAAATTCTTATTTACAATGACGGCCTACCCCGGCCAAACCCAGACGACGCTGGGCCAATTGTGCGCAGCCCTATGGGATTCCCAATCACAGCCGGTTGTGATACAGCCTGTTTGGCATGTCCATGCTCAGCCATAACGCACCATGGAGCAAGTTCTGATTGGCCAGTGAGAGGCCTAGCCTCGACACACCCACAACTTGTTTATTCATCAAAACCTAGCCCTTTCACTCTAAAGCCAATAAGTGTGCCGATAATTGTGATAGTGAAAATAGAAAAAATATTTCTGACACACCCCTGAACCTATAGCTCGACCGCATGCGCTTAAATTTACCATCGCTTTAGGTTTGTTAAAATAGAGCCCAGGATATTCATTCCTGTTTGCTTCTGTTTTTTTAAATAAAGAGCAACGACTCAAGTATGCTACATGATATAGTATAAAACATGTCTTACTCGTTGCGCTCTTGCACATCACAACTTCAGACTGCAGCCAGTTACCAACACCGTAGCGATTGACTGCTGCGGCACGGAACATGTATTCATCTCCTTCTGTCAGTTTGACGAAGGTGAATGTTGGTCTACTGACTGAGTCAGATACTGGCAGCCATCCAGGACGGTGGGCTTCACGCTGCTCAACAACATAGCCGCTGACAGGGGCACCTCCGTTTCTCTCTGGAGGATCCCAGCTGATGGTCACTGAGGTGGCATCAACCCCATCAAACCTGACTGGTCCTTTAGGCTCATCAGGTTTGTCTGAAGAAAAAAAACAAAGGAAAGGTACTGTCATTGTCTTATATTCATAACTTACTGTACGTGAAGACCTCCGTTTGTGTTATGATAGAAGTTACATACCAAGAATGATCACTTTAATGATCTCAGATGTCTCTCCTGTGACGTTCTTCACTTCAAGAGTGTAGTTACCGCTGTCGTCGATGGAAGTATCAAGCACGGTTAGCTTAGAGAACTTTCCAGTGGTCTGAATCTTCGTACGCTGAGTGATCTTCAGCTTCTGACCACTGAAGTACCATGAGCAAACTGGTGGGGGTCTACCGACTATTGGCAAGTGCAGCTCAAGTGGTTTACCAGCCAACACATTGACAAACTTCTGTGGGATACTAGATAGATCAACCTTTGGCAGAACTGTAAAACAGAAAGATATGTTATGTAAAAATGTGCTTGAATAGTTGATAGGTTAGTTCAATTAGATATATAGATTATATATATATATGAAGCATTTATGAAGATTACACATTTCAAACCTCTTTGTTCTTGGACTGTTACGGCTGCAACAAGCTCCTTTGGTGCACTGGCTCCCCTGCTGTTAACAGCTCTGACTCTGAACATAAACTGATCTTTCTCAGTCAAAGAAGTCATAGTGAACTCAAAGTCAGTTGTCTTCACTGTTGTCACCTTCATCCATTTGTCTGTGCCAAATTTACAAGCTTCAATGATGTAGCCTGTGAGTCTGCTTCCACCGTCATGCTCTGGTTTCTCCCATCCAAGTGTTACTGTGGTCTTGGTGATATCCACAACCTCCAGTGTCGCAGGGGGCAAAGGCACCTCGCACACCAAAATTACATCAGGGGTTTCACATGGCTCTCCCACACCGTACAGGTTTTCTGGGAGGACTCTGAAGTAATACAGCATTCCCTCGAAGAGTCCGTCGATTTTGTATGATGTCTTGCTGCATTTGGATGTCACAGTCTTGTAAGCTCTCATTGATGCTTCGCGTCTCTCAATTATGTAATTATTCACTGGTGCTCCACCATCAACAGTAGGAGGATCCCATGCAATGGTAATGGAGTCCTTCTCAAGTTCCTTGATCTTAATTGGGCCAGTTGGACCAGGTGTATCTGAAAAGAGGAAGCACATTTAAGGTTAAACATATATATACCTATGACAGCATTCTATGACAGCATTCTATAACAACTGGGTAAAGACTTATATTCAAAAAATGTACATAACATCATCAAATCTTACCATAGACCTTGACAATAATGGTAGCTGTCTTTTCGCCAGATTCATTCTTTGCCTCAATGGTATATTTGCCAGCATCATAGCGGTGCACTTTGTCAATAATGATTTGTGTGGAAGTTTTAGTGACTTCAATGAAGCCACGGTTGTTGAGGTCGACACCAGGTTTGCTCCAGGTAACTGCAGGGATTGGTCGTCCAATGACTGTGGCAAAGAGACGAAGAGAACCTCCGGCTCTCAGGCAGATGGTCTTTGTCATATCATCATGAAGCTCAATATCAGGAGTTTCTGGGTTAAAAGATAGGCAATTATTAATTTCACGGGAAACTATCAAACTGAATCAAAACGAATGAAGGAAAAATCACAATGTGTAGGCTACAATTGTGTTTGTTTGTTTGTGGGAGGAATTTTTAACTCATGGTTCATGGATTCAAGTTCTACGGTTGTAATGCTGAATCATTCCTATTCCTTAGCCTAGGCTAGTGATCCTAACTCACCAATTTTCTCGATAACCTCGACTGCTGCGCAGGCTCTACTAAATTCACCGACTCCATTGAAGTTAACTGCAGCCACTCTGAAGCGGTACATCTTGCCAGTTGTAAGGCCAGTCACAACGTGTTCTGTGAGTCTCAGGTTCTTCTCATGGGCCTTAACCCACACACCTGTACCTTCCTCTTCCTCCTCCTCCTCTTCCTCATCGCCTTCCTCCTCCTCCGACTCTTCCTCCACAAACACAACTGTTTTCTTGGCTCCTAGACTGGCTCCCTTCGAAACTACTTTCTCAGGTACCTTCTCAGGTTTTGGCTCAGGCGGCTTCTCAGCTCCCTCCTCCTGGTCTTGCATCTCCAGAACGTATCCGATTATATCAGAACCTCCGTCCTCCAAGGGTCTGGTCCAAGCAAGGCTGACACTGTCCTTGGTAGTATCGATAATACGTGGAATTGTGGGAGGTGGAGGAGTACCTGAGGGACATACAATATTAACAGTCAGTAACTAACTTTTTTTTATATATTTTTTTACATACAATCCACCTGTAGTAAAGCCACTCAACATTTACATTACATTCCAGTCATTTAACAAACACTCCCATCCAGAGAGACCCACAAGCGCAATCAGGGTCAAACGCCCTGCTCAAGGGCACATTGGCAGATCCCCCACCCAGCCGATTCTGGGACCCAAACCAGTGACCTCTCGGCCACTGGCCCAATGCTCCAAACTGCCAGGACACCTGCCGACTCCAACCATCCAAGAGCCCACACCCTACCCCCTCTCGGAAACCGCCCCACAACCATCCAAGACCCCCCAATCTTCACCCCTTCGGAGCCAGTCCAACCCAACCAAACAACCACCCACCCGATGTGCCAATGAGAGAAAGAAAAAGACAAGAACAAGAAACACAACAACAGGACAACAGTCAGTAACTTAACAGTATTACATTAACTTAGTTTAACTTCTTTAACAGTGTACTGGTAACATAGAATATTGTGCAATAGATGAATTGTAGGGCACTTACTTGTTGGTGTTCTGCAGACAGCATAGAGAGACAGCTCACTGGGTTCACTCTCACCAGCCTTGTTGACAGCTGATACACGGAACTGGTAGATGTTGCCCTCCACAAGGCCAGTTATCTTGAAGCTTGTGTCCATAAGTGTGGCATCTCTGTTCACCTTGATCCATCTGGCACTCTTCTTTTCATGTTTCTCAATCAGATAGCCAGTTATAGGACTGCCACCATCGCTCTCTGGTTTTAGCCATTCAATGCTAGCAAAATCTTTTCCTACAGCAAGAATCTCTGGTGTGCCAGGAGCAGATGGGACAGCTGTAATATGACAGAATAATTTATTGTTAGATTATCATCTCAATCTCAATCATTTATTTGTATTTATTTATCCTTTATTTATTCAGGAGAGCATATTGAGATAGAAAGCAATAGAAAGCAATAAAATATCATGTTGCAAGATAATATGAAAGATGGAAGATGTTCTACTTACTGAACATGTTTCTGGCGATGATAGGACCAGATTGCAGTGGAACGCCGGATCCATACTTGTTGACACCTCTCACGCGGAAGAGGTACTCAGTGTTCTTGAACAGTCTAGTGATCTCACAGGTGTGTTCCTTGCACTCAGCTTCCATGATCACCCAGTTGAGTCTGTTGGTGTCGCGTCTCTCAACAATGTAATGTGTCACCGGGTCACCACCACTCTCCAGAGAGGGTTTCCAAGACACAGTGCATTTCTCTTCAGAAATATGGCTGATGGTGATTTTGCCGTCAGGAGCACCAGGTGTATCTGAAAGGAACACATTAATTTATGGTATGAGATCAAGGTAAGCCCCATTTGTTTCAAACTTTGTCATTTAATTTCTTTATTTACTTTTTTTACACTTACCAAGTACTTGTACGTTAACTTCGGCTGACTTGATGCCACTGGCGTTCTTTACAGTGAGAACGTACTTCCCGGTATCATCTCTGTCACAGAATTTGATAATGGCCATGGCACGTGTGCTGGTGTACTGCAGGGAGTACTTCTCACACAGCTCCAGTTCCTTATCTCCCTTGGCCCAGAACACTTTGGGGTCAGGTTTACCACCAACAGCAGCATCCAGAACAAGGTCTGAGCCGGCTCTGATTGTAACCGTGTCAACCAGAAGTTTGCTGTCGAGGTCTGCCTTTGGAGGAGCTACGAAAAGAAAAGAGAAAGAATCCGACTTAATAAATGATAATATAATTTAAAGTCAATGTATTTAAAAGTATATATCTTACTGTATTCTGCTTTGCATGTGACTGCGCCGGTTGACTCTGAAGGCATACTGAAAACTTGGTTGGAGTTCTTGGCAATGACTCGGAACTCGTAGACCTCTCCTTCACCAAGTGCAGTGATCGAGAAGTTATTTTCTGTGACATTGGTGTAGTTACACTTCAGCCAGCGACCTTCGCCAGTGATGGTGTATGGCTTGCGCTCAACAATGTAACCCACAATTGGGAAGCCACCATCGTCAAGTGGTGTAGACCATTTGATGGACACTGTAGATCTGCCCACCTCAGTTACTTCTGGTCTACCAGGAGGATCTAGACACAAGATTAATAGGAATCATGATTATGCTTTCCTTAAACACATGTATTATAGACATGTGATAGTATCCCAAAGTTTTTTGGGGAAATCAGAACTCACCAACTGGATTTTGAGCCACCATAGGCTTGGATGCCTCGCTAGCTTTGCCGAGGCCACCACTGTTCATTGCAAAGACACGGAACTGGTACGAAAGGCCTTCAATAAGTCCCTCTACTCTGTAGTCACATTCAAAGCATGGGATCTTGTTCTCCCTCACCCAAAGGATGTTGTTTCGTTCTTTCTTTTCAATCCAGTATCCAGTCACCTTGCTACCACCATCGTGGTATGGCTCCTCCCAGCGAATGTGGCAGGTGGTGGAAGCCACGTTGTATACAGAAGGTCTGGTTGGTGCACCAGCAGGACCTATTATCAACACAAACAATATCACTCAATTTCAGTTGATACTTTTCACTCTTAACAATTAACGTGTGAAAAAAGGAAACATGTGAAGCATAGATTTCTCTTAACTTATACTCACCGAATGGATTCTCAGCGACAATGGTCTCAGATTCAGTTGATTTGCTTGTGCCAAATCTGTTCTCAGCACTGACGCGGAAGGTGTATTGCATGTACTTTGTCAGATGTCCCACACTGAGGTTGGTGCGTTTCACACTGGAGTTGATGAGTGTCCAGGCAGTGGAGCCAGATTCACGCTTCTCAACGATGTAGTTGGTGATATCTGTTCCACCGTCATCCTCTGGTGCTTCCCAAGCAATCTCACATGATTCTGATGTTATGGATGAAACTTCAACGGGTCCAACGGGGGGACCAGGTCTTCCAATGACATTGACAGTAACGAAGAACGTCTTGGATCCAGCAGAATTTTCCAGACTGAGGAAGTATCTGCCACCATCGCCCCTCATGGCGTCTCTGACAGACAGGGTTGTTCTGTCTTTGACAGTCTTGATTGCAACCCTTTCAGTATCTTTCAGCCTCATCTCCTCCAGTTTCCAGATTACCTTCGGTGCTGGTCTACCAGTGATGGGCACATCGATGGTGAAGGTATTACCCACTTTACAGATGACCTCCTGGTTAGATATTTCACTGAGATCTGCAGTTGGTTCAATCTGTGGCTCTTTGATTACCACTGAGGATAGTGCTTCTCTTGGTAAGCTGTTGCCTGCATCGTTCTTTGCCTTAACGCGGAACTCATACTCTGCAGTCCTACATAATTCTAGAGTGATGCTCTCGTTCTTGGTCTCACCACCAACGACCCATTTATCTGTGGTCTTTGCCTTATGCTCAATGATGTAGCCTGTGATACGACTACCACCGTCGTGCTCGGGTTTGACCCAGGAGAGTGTTGCTGTAGTGTCTGTGACGTCCACAACATCCAATCTCATTGGTGAAGAAGGCTCTGCAGTAGCAATAATGGGATCTATCGTCTCAAAAGGTTCACCAATACCGTACTGGTTCTCTCCTGAGACTCTGAAAAAGTAGGGAACACCTTCCAGAAGATCCTGGATATGTAAGGATAGCGCAGTGACCTTGCCACCGGATTGGTTCCAGGTACGACGACTTGCCTCACGCCTCTCTACAATGTAATGTTGAACGCGAGCTCCACCTTCATTAGCTGGAGGTTCCCAAACCAGTGTCAGTGCTCCTCTGGACACTTCTGCAAAGGCAATAGGTCCTGGAAGTCCAGGTGTATCCAATACCTTTACAATGAAATCAACTTCCCTTACGCCACTGCTGTTCTCCAGAGTAAGAGTGTATCTTCCAGAATCGTATCTGGTACACTTTTCTATCGTTAGAGCAGTGTAGGTCTCTGTAGTAGTAATATCTGTCATGACACCAAGTTCTTCTTCATCTTCTTTACTCCATTTAACTGAAGGAGTTGGTTTTCCTTTATAGGCGATACGGAGACAGACGGTGCCTCCCTTCTTCACAATGTGTGTATGTTTGAAGGTAGCGTCAATATCAACGTCAGGTTTTACGTGTCTGTCCACAGCCTGTACTGGCTCAGGAATCTCTTGCTCCTCTCCCTTTCCAATACTATTCTGGGCAGAAACACGAAGCAGGTAGTATGAACCAGTTTCCAAACCAGTTGCAACGTATTTTGTATCATTGACCAGATCCTCATTGATTCTGATCCATTCTCTGGTATCCTCTTCTTTCACTTCCTCCTCCTCCTCCTCCTCCTCTTCTGAGCTGTCTACCACCTTCTTAGGTTTAGCTAGTATTTCTTTTAGTTCTCCCTCAGATACCTTGTGCAACTCAATGACGTATCCATGGATGGGACTGCCACCATCATCTTTAGGCTTGGTCCATTCCAAACTGATAGTTGTATCTGTAGAGTCGGTTACATGAACCACAGATGAAGCGCATGCAATATCTTTTGGCTCGCTGGCTTTAATGGCCATTGAGATGTTACTCGGTGCTCCGATACCGGCGTTGTTTACTGCCATCACACGGAACTCATACTCCATATCTTCAGTGAGATGATCCACCCGGTGAGCAGGCTCCACAATGGGCTTCTTTGACCTCACCTTGTCCCAGCGGACAGTCTTCTTCTCACGTTTTTCAACAATGTAGTACTGAATAGGATTTCCTCCATCAGATGTGGGTGCTTCCCATGCCAGTGTGATACTGTCTCCAGAAACTGCAGTGGAATCAGGTGTGCCAGGTGCATCAGGAGTAGCTGTAGGAAAAGGGGGTAAAAAAATATAAAGACATTTTGGTAAAGTGAGCTGTTAAATTCCAAAATCATATTCAGACTTGGGGCTCTATTTTCGGCTGGCATTGAAGCGGCGCTAGTATCAAACGCATGTTAGTTTGCAATTTCGTCATGTAAAAACTGGCGCACTGGCATTTTCCAAGCCCAACGCCAGGTTCAGCAATTTACCTATTTTATATCAGCTCCCTTGCGCTCAGAGGTGCAGGCTGAAAATATTAGAGGTGTGTCCTTAAAAACATGATCCAAAGTGCTAATTTCAAGCAGCACTGATAAGGCTATTTAAAGACCAACCAAAAGCTTATTGTAGCAGTAATGCAGTTGGTTATGGCATGAATTTTGACAGCGGAAACACAGCCTATCCAGCCATGACACACATTGCCCACATGCGCATGGAACAAGAGTAGCCTAATGTGCTTTTGGTGCCTGTATACTTTGTATTTAGAAACATAAAAACATGTTTTTTCCCATTTTGTTTTATTTGAGCATAGTCTCTCCTCTCAATTAAGGCTTTTTTATCTGCCCAATGCAAGAATGAAGTAGTCAAGACTGTGGATAAAGGGTTTGGCTCCTGATACCGCTTGGAAATAAATCTTAATCACCAAAGCTTTATTAAAATATAAAGTTTGAGAGGAGTTAAACAGTGAGCTGACATTCCCTTTTTATCTATGCATTGTAGGCAGGCCGAGATTATTTTGGACGTGCTTAAAACCCCCTCCATGATGTAGGCTATGTGTCCATGCCCATCATGAAATGAGAGATGAGAGCCTCTGTGAATACTGGTGAACCTCATATTTAGAAGTTACCTGTAATCTGTAAAAATTGCTTGTTTTCCATATCATATGTTCAAAACTCACTTAGGCCTACTATAACAAAGGCTGGTTCAACAGCAATGCGTGTCTTTTTTATCCTGGCGGTTTTATGATATAATGACATTTATTTTTGTTACATTTTATTACAACCAAACTGATTCATCTTCCTGGTTTTATGGTAATAACGTCCTTGGCACACTTGCAATGCAACTTCTTGAGATGTGTGAATGCGATCTGATCTGTAAGATGGTTCTGATTATGTTCATAAAATATAGGCCTATTTGGGAGCAGTATAAGTGTGAGTGGACATTCTCCCTTTCTATTTCTATTGGATCTTTGTCCAGCTACTGTGAAAAGTTGGAATGTGCATTGTTTTATTATTTTATGCCCACGAGGAGAAATTATGATGGCTGTAAGTGTGACATAGCGTATTTAAAACAAGTTGTTGTTTCGTTTTATTTAGAATTTGATTATAATTATTTGTTCTCTTTTTAGGCCTTATCAATAATTAATTTAATCTAGTTTATTGACAGTGTTTGGCATGTCCATGCTCAGCCATAATGCAATTTACATTACGCCTAGCCCCTATATCAGTGTGAATGCTATTGAAGCTATTGAGCCCTTGGACTTACTATATTGCATTTGTGCAATGATGGGACTTGAATCCAATGGTCGGCCGGTACCAAACCTGTTGACAGCAGAAACACGGAACTGGTACTCATTGGTCTTCATCAGCTTGGTGGCGTGGTATACTGTTTCTTTACAGCAATCCGAGACAAGTGCCCATGAGATCTTAGAGGTCTCACGCTTCTCAACAATGTAGTGAGAGATGTCAGAGCAGCCGTCGTTCTCCGGTGGATTCCATGTGAGGGTCACTTTTCCTTCAGAGATATCACTGAAAATGATAGGTCCCACCGGCTCTCCAGGAGTATCTAGATTAGAATAGAGAATCATTAACATTTGACATGTACAGTACAAGACTGATTCACTATCTACAATGATGTCAAACAAGATAAATCACAGTGCTATTTGAATGTTGTGACAATAAAATGAAACCAACCATGGACTTGGACAATGATGTCCTCCTTCTTGGTTCCTTGGCTATTGGTGGCTTCCACTGTGTAAGTTCCTTTGTGACTGCGGTCAGCATCACGTACAAAGAGCATGCTTGATCCAGCAACTGTGGTGGTGTCCATCATCGACTTGGTGATTTGCACGCCGTCTCTGAACCACACAACCTTGGGCTGTGGTCGTCCAGTGATCGATACTTTTAGTCTCATATTGTCTCCTGCCTTGATTGTGAGTCCCTCAAAATACTCTGCGCCAAACTCAATGTTTGGAGAAGCTGGAAAGACAAAAGGTGTACATGTACATCATTAGTGTTTTGTATATTACAAAGCAAAACATATTGCATATTCATATTATCATGTCAAATGTATTATTTTTATTTCAATATATCATGTATTCCCTTACCACTTTCATCTCTGACCACGATGTGTCCAGATGAGTTGGATGGGGGACTCACTACGCCAATAGCATTTCTTGCAATAATTCTGAACTCATAGCGTTCATTGCAAGCAAGACCAGTGACAGTAAACTGGGTGTCGTGGACATCAGTGAAGTTGCTCTTCAGCCAGCGGCCCTGTCCTTGGCGTTTTTCAACATTGTAAGCCACAATCTTGCTGCCGCCATCACGTTTGGGTGCGTCCCATTTCAGGGCGACAGAATTGCTGGTCACATCAGTGTAGTCAGGTTGACCAGGTGGATCTAAAAAAGGAACAAATTTTTTTATCATTCACTTTCACATGTTTGAATCACACATGGACTAAGTCTGGGAACGTGCTTATATCACTTGGTTTATACTTCCCTATTACATAAGCTATTCATGGTACTTGCACTTTCAAAGGCATTGGATTTCATACCATCATTGTGTTGATTGTAAGAATCTGTACGTTAAAGTCACAAACAGCAGTTGCTACATTCATTTCTGGACTTATAAAATAAAGATTTGTACCTATCGATTCTTGAAGAATATAACATATAAATGCTAGGTTCCCCACCAGAACCTAAAATATGTTCCCCACCAGAACTTAAAATATAAGCTTGTTTTACTCCAATGTTTGTAAAAAAAATGTAAACAAACACTAATTATCCTCAAAACATGGTTAAACATATAATTTTGATATCATGGATGATCAGTCGTTGCATCTATAGCTCTATCTATGAATTTGATTGTGGTTACATTTCTCCAGCCCCATCTCTCAGCTTGTTATTGTTTCTACTGCTGAATGCCACTTTAATGAAAAGGTATGCTGCACCCATTGCTGACCTGAAACTCACTGCCTTGTTCAGCCCGGGGATTAATAACAGTATACCATTATTAACAGAAAACCATGATTAGTTTCCATTTGAATAAGGACTTACCAACTGGAGAAACTGCCATGGTGGTGTTGCTTTCGTCACTCTTGCGGCTGAATCCGGCATCATTCTGAGCGTAGACTCTGAATTGATATTCCAGTCCTTCAATAAGGCCAAGAATTCTGTAGTCTGTTCCAGCGATAGCCACAGTGTTGACCTTCTGCCACATGACACTGTTCTTCTCCTTCTTCTCAACATGGTAGCCCTTGACTGGACAGCCACCATTGAAGACGGGCAGCTCCCACTGAATTGTCATTCCGTCGTTGGTGACGTTGTACACAACAGGCTTTCCTGGTGGACCTGCAGGCCTGAACTGGTGTTTAGCGACAACGCTTGGTGACACCAGCGGCTCACTGACTCCATATATATTCTCAGCACGCACTCTGAACTGGTACCCTATTCCCTTGATCAAGTTGGGCACCTTGAATGTTGTGTCAGTGACACTAGAGCATGCCATCTTCCAGTCATTCTGAGATGTGTCGCGCTTCTCTACAGAGTAGCAAGTGATTTCTCCACCTCCGTAATCATTTGGCTCCTCCCAGGATATTGTGACACTGTCTGCTCTGACCTCATCAAAGTTGATGGGTGCGACAGGCTTTGATGGTGGTCCGCGAGTTATGACAAAAACGTTGAAGGATTTTCTGTACACCCTGTTATCAAGAGTAAGTGTGTATTTCCCACCATGCTCTGGTCTCACATTCTTGATCATGAGAACAACTTTGTTGTCTGTTTTCCTGAAGCGTACTAGTTCGCTCTCCTTCAGTGGCATATTGTCCTTAAGCCAATACGTGGCAGGTCTGGGTTTACCCTTATAGGGCAATTCAATGTGTACATTATGGCCCACACGGACACTGATTTCCCCACCTGGATACTCATCCAGGTTGGCCTCTGGTGGGATGACAAAGTCCTTCACTTCAATTGGTCCAATTTCAGTGAAGTCACCCTTCCCCTTTTCATTTCTGGCGGCAACTCTGAAATTCATTTGTGAGGTTTCTTTGAGTTTTGGTACTTCGTGTTCACATTGTTTGCTGCAGCCGGCAGCTGCCCAGTCCTCTTCACCCTTGAGTCTCTTCTCAATGACGTAGTCAGATATGATGCTTCCACCATCATAATCAGGCTTCACCCACTGCAGTGTTACAGAGGTCTTTGAGGCATCCTTCATAGAAACTTCTTTGACTGGACCAGGAGTTTCTGTAGCTTTTACTGGTTCAACTGTGCTGCAAGGATCACTTATTCCAAATTCATTCTCTGCTGATACACGGAAGAAGAAGGATGTTTTCTCTGAGAGATCTTCAATGGTATAAAATTGTTCTGTGCATTTGGTTGTCACACTAGAGTAGGATCTCTTGGATGAGTCTCTCTTTTCAATGATGTAATTGGTAATATCAGCACCACCATCAAGTTCAGGTTCTTCCCAGCACATGGTTACTTTACCACGAGTGACATCCTTCAACACCAGGTTCGTGCAGACAGCTGGTGAGTCTTGAACCTTCACAGACAGTGTCATTGACTTTGGCTCTCCTACACCGTTTTCAATCTTCACAGTGTACCTACCAGTGTCATTACGGCTGACTTCTGGAATAACAAGGGTTGATGTAGTATCTGTGTGGTGGATTTCATATTTTTTATTATTGTCGATGTTCTCGTCTCCGAACATCCAAGTAGCACTAGGTGCAGGTCTGCCCTTGAGGGGCACTGTGATCTCCACATCCTGCTTGGCTTTTACGATGTAGTGAGTTCTCATGGCAACATCTGGATCGAAGATAGCTTCCTCTGTAAAAATCATTAAAAGATACATACTTTATTTACTGCCTTTTCACTACTAGGAAAAGGGACAAAATCTTATGAAACAAAATGTCAATGTAGATGCAATGAAACCATGAGGTGTGTTAACTTACCCAGAATATCCTTAGCATGAACGGGCTCTTTCATCTTAATGGCCTCTCCACGCCCTGCGATGTTGACTGCAGATACACGGAAGTAGTAGTCAACATCTGGTGTTAGGCCGGAAACAACGTACTCTGCTGTCCTCACTTCTCCCTTCTGGCTGATTACAATCCATTCTCCATTGTCTGCTTCTTCTTCCTCCTCTTCTTCTCCTTCTGATTCAGATGATTCTTCTTTGGGTGGTTTGCGTCGTAGACCCTCCACGTCCGTCAGCTGTTCAACAACGTAGCTGAGGATCTCACTGCCTCCGTCCCACTCTGGCTTGGCCCATCCAAGGGTGATAGATGTCTTGGTTGAGTCAACCACTTTGAGCTTGGTAGGTTCATATGGTGGTTCTAATAAAGAGAATTCACATAATGTAGATATAGTTTTCATAGAGAAGTAAAGGATATGACTTTTACTTATTACATAAGTTAGATGGATGTTACATTTTTTTGCTTACCAACTGGATCAGCTGCTTTGTAGTAGTCAGACACATCTGAGAAGGGGCCCTCTCCGGCTTTGTTGATGGCACACACACGGTATTGATATTCATTGCCTTCTGTTAGGTTAAAGATAGTCGTAGTGGTGTTGTTAATCGGATCTTTCAAGACCTTTATCCAGCGAAGGCTCTTCTTGTCACGTCTCTCAAGGTAGTAGCCAGTTACTTGACTACCGCCATCCACACCTGGTTTGTCCCATACAACTACCATTGTTGATTTGGTTATAGTTGTTACCTCTGGTGTGGCAGGCTGTCCTGGGGTAACTGTGAAAATAATATAAAGAGTCGGTTAAGTTCTAAAAGTAAATCCAAAAACAGAGGGGTAACTGTCTTTTATGTCTTTTATAACAGAAGACTTAATATGCAGGTCAAGTTGATCATTTTGGGGAATGTCTGCTTTATATTCCATCAGATACAACTTCCGTTTGTGTGTTTCAAAATAGTGTATTTTAATTTGTATACCACAACGTTATGTCCTGTTTTGTTTTATACTTACCAAATAAATTTTTGGCAATAACAGGCTCAGAGTCCAAGGGCTCTCCATTTCCGAACTTGTTGACACCCCTCACACGGAAAATGTACTCATTTCCTCGTACCAACTTCATGACACCTATGTAGCACTCTTCTAGTCTCTCAGACACGGTAGACCATACCACTCTGCTGGTTTCACGTTTCTCCACAACATAATGGCTGACCTTAGCACCACCCTCATCAGTGATTGGCTCCCACTTAAGAATGATCTTGTCTGCTGTGACTAGCATAAACTGAATCAAGCCAGGAGGTGGTCCAGGTTTGTCTGGTGAAGAGGAGAAAACATTGAGTGCATTAATACATTATTTAACTCATAACAACATGTCTGTTGCAAATTAAAGTATGACACAATTAGATGACATAAGCTAAATGACATGTAAAAAATGTTTACCTAGAACTTCTATCCTGATGGTGGCAGATGCCGAGCCCAGAGCGTTTTTAATCTTTATTTCATATGTGCCAGTGTGGCTACGAGTTGCGTCCTTGATGAGAAGACTAGAGCAATCAGTAGTGCTCTCGATGGATAGTGTAGTGCTTGACACCATTTCTTTTCCATCCTTGTACCACTCAATTGTTGGCAGAGGCTTGGCAAGAATTCCCACTCTGATCTTAACCATGGATCCGGCTTTGTATTTCACAACATCTAAATACTCTGGAGGAAGATCGATCGCAGGGGCACCTGAACATGAGAAAAACAAAATATTAGCAACAAAATAATAAAGCAAATATCAAGCAAATGACAGTTTCTTTAACCATTGAAAAGTAAAATGAGCTCAACTCACCACATGAATCGACACAAGTGATTGGACCGACGACATCAGATGGATTGCTGATAGAACCGATTGCGTTCTTTGCGTAAACTCTGAACTCATAGGATTCATTCTGGGTCAAGCATGACATTGTGAAGTTCATCTCAATCACGTTAGTGAAGTTGGCCCTTGTCCATCTGCCATCTGGGCAGTCCTTCCTCTCCACCATGTATCCAGTGATCTTGCTGCCACCATCATAAGGCGGCCTAACCCAGGCCAGACTGATGGAGTTCTTTGTGATCTCGGAGACTCTTACAGCTGCCGGGGGCTCTGAAATAGAAAATCAAATTGATCAAGAACAGTTGATGAAAAATACCAACACCATCCACAACAAATTCAGTGACCAAAAAACAAAAATAATCCATAAGACATTTACCGCAGTTATCAATGGCGAGCACCTCTTCTGATATTTTGCTGATTTTTCCAATACCAGCTGCATTTTCTGCTGTCACCTTGAATTCGTAGATGAGGCCAGGGCAGATGTTTGTTACTCTCAGCTGTGTTCCAATGATTGCTACTTTGTTGACCTTTTGCCACAGAATACTGCTTCTCTCTTTCATCTGCAGGTGGTAGCCCGTGACAGTGTTTCCTCCATCTGTGACAGGCTCGTTCCAGTTGACTGTAATGCTCTCTCTTGAAACCATGGTTACCCATGGTGTTGATGGAGGGCCAGGGAATGCTAGAATAAACAATGTAATCCAATGTAAATTTCAGTCTAATTCAAAGACAAATGAAGATAGTGATTAAGGTAGTGGGAATGGATGGTATACTAATAAATGATAGAGACACTTACTGTATGGAAGCTTCACTGTGATTGGTGGGGTGTCAATGTGGTCACTGATACCAAAGCGATTCTCTGCCTTGATTCTGAACTGATATTCCTCTCCTTTGGTAAGCTTGCCGGCCTTTATGGCACTTCTCGCAACCTGAGAAGACACTTCAGTCCAAGCAGGTGTGCTTGTTTCACGTCTCAGTACAACGTAGTTGGTAACTGGGCTGCCACCATCATACACAGGAGGAGCCCATTTGAGAGCCACTGTGGATTCAGTCACTTCACCAACCTCAATAGGGCCAGTTGGAGGACCAGGTCTATCCAACACAACGATGTTGATGAACATCTTGGTGATACCACTTGTATTGGAGGCGATGATGTCATATCTGCCAGCATCACTTGCAATGCTCTCGTTCAGTTTGATGATCAGGCTTTCAGCAGTAACTTGAGTGACCAATCTCTTGGATGGTTTCAGAATAACAGTGTTTCTTGATAGAATAACCTTTGCCAAAGGTTTGCTGGTCATAGGAAGCTCAAAGGTCAGATTTGATCCTGATCTCACATAGACAGTATTGCTGGGGTAGTTCTTCATGTCAAAATCTGGGGCCTCTGTAAAACAAACAGTCACAGCATATACAATTTAGCTAATTATCAGTTAACATACACTATTAGCCATGACAGATATGCTGACAATATTTATATAATTCAAAATTCAAAATTAGAAGAGGTGAGTTGAAAACCTACCCAGTTGATCTTTCACTACAACAGGAACGATCATCTCTTTGGGTTCGCCGAGTCCAGCATGATTCTGAGCACTAACTCTGAAGAAGTATTCAGCATTTTCCTTCAAGTTTTTGATTTGGAAGGAAGTTGTGTTCACAAGAGTAACCTTCGACCATTTGGGTTGTCCTTTCTCAAGTGCTTCAATGAAGTACTGAGTTACTCTGCTTCCACCATCGTGTTCTGGTCTCATCCATCCGATTGTAACACTGTCCTTGGTTACCGCAATAGCCCCAAGCTTTTGAGGTGGACTTGGTTTTTCTGCAAATATTAAGAACAAAAGTTATAAACAATCAAGATTGTATGGGGTAATTTCTTCATGCAAGTATCAAACAGATAGCAAAATAATACACAAAGTAAAGAAATGTCAAACCTGTAATCTTTGTTCCATTCTTGGGGATAGCAGCTACACCCACTCCGAATTCGTTTTCTCCCATGACTCTGAAGTAATAGAAGGCTCCCTCTTGTAAATCTTCCACTTTGTAGGACAACGCGTGGCAGTTGTTAGTCACACACACCCATGCCTTTTTGCTGGCTTCACGTTTCTCAACATGGTAAGCCTTCACAACATCACCTCCATCATTTTCTGGAGCTTCCCATGTAACGGTAGCAGTGTCTTTGGTGACATCCTTAACAACTACATTAAGTGGTGGTCCAGGAGAGTCAAGAACCTTTACAACTATTGGTAATGTTACTGGGTCTCCAATGCCATTCTCTAATGTTACAGTGTACTGTCCAGAGTCATTTCTTGTTGCCGTTTCAATTGTTAGTGAAGTGCAGCTGTGATTTGTTTCAATGGTTGCTCTTGCCTTGAGGTCTACTTCCTCCTTGCTCCATTCTACTGATGGTGCAGGTTTTCCCTTATAAGGTACAGTCAGAGTGAATGAGTTGCCATGCTTGACAATCAATGTCTTGCGCATTTCTATGTCAACATCAAACATAGGCTCCACAGTTCTATCCATTGCTGCGATAGGCTCAGAAATTGGACTTTGCTCGCTTTCACCAATCTTGTTTATTGCCTTAACAGCAAACTCATATTCTTCATCTGCTGTAAGTCCAGAGACAGTGAACTCCATGCTCTTTATGTTCTGAATGGCCACTGTCCATTCCTCGTCCTTCATTTTCTTATACTCCACACTGTATCCAAGGATGGGAGCTCCACCATCTTCTAGTGGCTTGTTCCAAATGATGGAGATTGAACTCTTGGTTGAATCAACAACCTTTGGTTTACTTGGTGGGTCTGGCTCGACCTGTTCATCTTCAGCCCTAAACGATGGGCATGCTTCACTTGGAGGACTCAAACCAGCAGCGTTTTCAGCAAACACGCGGAACACATATTCATATCCTTTTCGTAGTTTAGTTGCTATGGTTGCCAATTCAGTCACAAGCTCTCTGTTCACACGGACCCAGAGTAGACCTGCCGTGTCGCGCCTTTCAATTACATATCCAGTAATTTCACTGCCTCCATCTGAAACGGGTTTCTGCCAGACAAGTTTCATCTCCTCACTGGATACCTCCGTGATCTCACAATTTGTGGGAGCAGATGGTTTTGTGAATGGATCAGCCACTTTGACGACCTCACTCTCAAGGGCCTCGCCAAGTCCATACTTATTGACGGCCATGACCCTGAACATGTATTCATTACCCTTGAGGAGATTTGTGACCTTGAAATGTGTCCTGTTCAGATCTGCATTCACCACTGTCCAAGCAAGACGGCTTGTTTCACGTTTCTCAACAACGTAGTGTGTGATATCTGCACCGCCTGCTTCTTGAGGAGGACCCCATGCTAAGGTGACATCTTCAGCTGTAATGCCTGTAGTCGCCAGGGGGCCAGCGGGAGGTCCTGGCTTATCCAGGATCACAACGTCCACTGGTGTAGATACTGTTCCGGCAATATTTTGCAGAGTTAAAGTATATTGTCCAGAATCACGCCTTATGCAGTCCTTCACAATTACTGAGGTGCTGGTATCTGTTGCAAGAATCAGAATTCTGGCCCTGAGCTCGATCTCTTTGCCATCTTTTTTCCATGATGTTACTGGCAGTGGACGACCAGCGATATCTGCATTGATTTTAAGAACATCTCCTGCTTTCACAACGACAACAGCTCTGTACTTCACGTCCATCATGATACGTGGTGGATCCACATCATCCTTGACTGTGATTGAACCAGTGGAATAAGATGGGTCACTGAAGCATCCAGCAGCATTCTTTGCAATGACACGGAAGTCATACTGCTGGTCCTTGGTAAGGCCTGTGACGTCATAGTAGGTTTCCACCACGTTGGTGAAGTTACACCTCATCCAGCGGCCTTCTGGGAGATCTCTGCGTTCAATAATGTAACCAGTAACCTTGGCTCCACCATCGTACTCTGGCTTCGTCCAAGCGAGGGATACTGATGTTCTTGTGATACCTGTCACTGTTGGCTCGCCAGGGGGATCGCATGGATCTCTTGCAGAAACAGCCTCACATGCTTTGCTGCATTTTCCAATTCCAGCAATGTTTTCAGCGTAAACGCGGTATTCGTACCCCATGCCCTCTTCAATGCCAGTCACTTTGTATTCTGTATCTTTGATGAGACCTCTATTCATCTTGTTCCAGATGATGCTGGTTCTCTCCTTTCGCTCCAAATGATATCCAAGAACTGTGCTGCCTCCGTCGTTGACTGGCTCATTCCATGTGACAAGCATGTAAATCTTGGTTGCATGTACCACTTTAGGAGTCGATGGTGGGCCAGGTAGCTTGAAGTTATACTGGGCTGTAATTCCACGGGAATCTGTATGTTGACTCTTTCCATAACGATTTACAGCATAGATACGGAACTGGTATTCAGCACCCTTTGTCAATCGGGAGGCTTTAATTGCTGTTGTTGCAACATTTGATGAGACCATTTGCCAATCTGTTGCGTTTGTATCTCTTTTCTCTACAATGTAGTTGTTGATGCAGCAACCACCATCATACTCTGGTGGAGCCCATGACAATGAAATACTGTCTGAAGTTACAGCAGTTGGTTTGATAGCAGTTGGTTGACCAGGTTTGTCAAGGACAATAATTCCAATCTCTGCTATTTTCATTCCACCTGGGTTTGCGGCAGTGATTTCATATTTTCCGACATGTTCTCTGCCCGCCTCCTTTATAATAATTTTGGATGAGGTCTTGGTATTCAGAATTGTCAATGAGCTTGTTTGCTTCAAAGGAAGGCCATGATGTTTCCATGCAATAACAGGTTTAGGTCGGCCCCTAACTGGGATTTCAACTGTAAGATCACCTCCAGCCTTCACACTGTAAGTGTTGAATAACACCTCAATTGAGGGTTCAATAGCAATATCTTTTGTTGTCACAGGTAGACCAAGTTCCTTTGGTACACTCTTTCCCTTCTCGTTGATTGCAATGACTCTGAATGAATATGCGTCACCTGCTACTAGGTTTGCAATAGTTGTTTCTAGGATTTTGACTGTGCATGAAGTATTCCACTTCTGGGTACCCTTGTCATCCTTACCTTGCACCTCAACGTTGTAGCACATTACTTTGCTTCCACCATCATGAGCTGGCTTTTCCCAGGCAAGTGATACACTGTTTTTCGTGAGATCTGTAACTCTGACATTTCGTGGTGGCATAGGCACTTCAGAAACTTTAATTGGGTTTTTGGTTTCAGCCATCAACCCAATGCCATACTCATTTACAGCACATACACGGAAGTAGAAAATGCATCCCTCTGGCAACTCATCAATCTTGAAGGAATTAGATAAGCAGTTAGTTGTCACGGCAGTGTAAGCCTTTCTGGTGGACTCTCGCTTCTCCACAATGTAATTGGTTATTTTTGATCCACCGTCTGTGAGTGGTGTTTCCCAAACAAGATTCACAGAATCTTTTTTGATATCTTTGACTGCAAAGGCCTGTGGAGCACTTGGTGTGTCCAACACTCTGACGTTGATAAGTGCAGATTTTTCACCAGTGTTATTCTCAAGGTTCAATGTATATTTGCCACTGTCGAATCGGTTTACATTGTCAATTACAAGCATAGTATATGAGCTTGTGGATTCTATCATGACACGTTCTGTCAGCTCGCCGTCCAACTTTGCCCATTTAACTTCAGGTTCAGGTCTTCCTCTGATTGTGACAAACAGACGCAGAGATCCACCTGCACGGACAGAGACAACCTTCCTGAGGTTGGCATCCAGTTCAATCTCTGGTGCCTCAACTCTTTCTGCAGCAATCACAGTGCCATGGATATCTGCAGGTTCACCAACTCCCTCTGAATTGATAGCACAGACACGGAATTTGTATTCTAGTCCTGCCTTCAAGTCCTTAATAGTGAGGTGTGTCGCTTGGATGCCAGTTGGGGGTGTACAAATGGTCCATTCATACTCCTTAGGAGGTTCTTTTAACTCTTCTACTGCTGCTGCTTCCACTTCCTCCTCTTCTTCCAAAAACTCTTCTTCTGCTGCTGCTGCGTCTTTCCTTTTCTTTTCCTCTTCCATTGCTTTCCTCTCCTCTTCTGTCACCTCTCTCATTTCAACAATGTACCCTTTGATGTATGCTCCAC
The DNA here is from genome assembly GCF_002910315.2 of Salvelinus sp. IW2-2015. Lineage (NCBI taxonomy): Eukaryota > Metazoa > Chordata > Actinopteri > Salmoniformes > Salmonidae > Salvelinus > Salvelinus sp. IW2-2015. The sequence continues at coordinate 27,584,238 of NC_036839.1, forward strand.
CGTCAGAAGCGGGTTTGCCCCAAGTCAAGGACACAGTCGAGCTGGTGTGATCTGTCACCTTAGGATGGTGTGGTGGTCCAGGTGCTGTTGTAGCATTGCATGCTCTGTAGAACAGGGAGAGTTCGCTCAGATCTCCCACTCCAGTTTCGTTCTCTGCAGAAACACGATATTCATAGAAATGACCATCCAAAAGCCCAGTGACCTTGAAGTGTAGATCAGTCAATGGCTGCCGGTTGCATTTGGTCCACCTTACACCATCTTTATCACGTTTCTCAAGATGGTAGCAGTCAATTTCTGCTCCACCATTGTTCTCTGGCTTTGACCATGATAGGACCATAGAATCCTTTGTTATTTTACTTGCTTCAGGTGTTCCGGGTGCACTTGGAGGCTTGTATGGATTGCGTGCAGTTACTGCCTCACACTCCAAAGGATCACCAATGCCATATTTGTTCACAGCCCTAACCCTGAAAATATATTCGTTCAATTCCAGTAGGTTGATCACTTTGAAATTTGTAGCTTGAATATTTGCGTTAACCACAGTCCAGGATAACCGACTGGTCTCTCTCTTTTCCAGAATATAGTGACTTATAGCTGCACCACCATCCAGAGAGGGATCAGTCCAAGATAGGAAGCATCTGTCGGCGGTCAGTCCAGTGACTCTCAGTGGTCCAGTGGGTGCACCTGGTTTATCAAGGACCTTCACAGTGATTGGGATTGTCTTTACCCCACCAATATTGGTGAGACTGAGGTCATAGTTTCCACTATCTAACCTTGTGCAGTCCTTGATATGCATAGCTGCACGTTTCTGTGTAGTTTTCACTTCAATTCGAAGAGCTTTGTCCATTTGCTTTCCTTCCTTCAACCATAAGACCTCAGGAGCGGGTTTGCCATAGATGTCAGCATCCAAAACTAAGTTGTCCCCAGCATTAACAACAATGACATCCTTGTATTTGGGATCCATTGAGGCTCTTGGTGCTTCAATCTCATCTGTGGCAGTAATGGGTCCAGTGCTGTCAGAAGGCTCACTGAAAATACCAGCGGCATTTCTTGCAATCACTCTGAACTCATATTGTTCATTTTCTGTCAAGCCAGAGATGGCAAATTCTGTCTCAATGACATTTGTGAAGTTGGCTCTCATCCAGCGACCCTCAATGTTGGCTAGATCTCTCCGCTCCACAATATATCCAGTGATCTTACTGCCTCCATCATACAATGGCTTAGTCCATTGAATCACAATGTGGTTCTTGGAGATAACAGTAGCCTCAGGGGTACCTGGTAGATCAACTGGATCTCGAGCAACGAATGATTCTGATATTTTCGATGCTCTGCCAATGCCAACAATGTTTTCAGCATAGACCCTGTATTCATATCCAATGTCCTCCTCAAGATTACATATCTTGAAAGAGGTATCAGCGATGAGGGCTTTGTTGAGTTTCGTCCACATAATGCTGGTTCTTTCTTTAGATTCAAGATGGTATCCAATAACCGTACTACCACCATCATTGACTGGCTCATTCCATTCAATAATCATTTGATCCTTTGTTGCAGATTTGATGTATGGAGTTCCGGGTGGTCCTGGGGATTTGTATGGATATTGCACCAGAATTGATTTTGTGTCCAAAGGAGCGCCCTTTCCATATCTATTCTCAGCACAGATTCTGAAACAGTACTCTGCGCCAGTTTTCAGCTTGGTTATTTTGATAGCTGTTCTAGCGAGCTGTGCATTCACACTTTGCCATGCTGTTTGTGTTGTATCTCGTTTTTCCACATTGTAATGCTTTACTTGACATCCGCCTGTGTACTCCGGGGCACCCCATGAAAGACTGACAGAGTTATTGCTTACTTCAAGGACTTTAATGGGTCCGGTTGGTGGACCAGGTTTGTCAAGGATTGTGATTCCTATGTCTTCAGAGAATAAGCCAGCTGTGTTAGTTGCCGTAATGGTATACTTTCCAAAGTCGTCCTTACATGCCTCAGTAATTTTAATGGTAGCAGTTGTTGCTGTGTTTATCACATTCACTCTTGTTGTTCTTTTCAATGGCAGACCCTCTTTCCTCCAAACAATTTGGGGTTTCGGCCTACCAAACACTGGGATTTCTACTATCAGATCGTCACCAGCTTTGACGGTGTAGGTGTTGAACATGAGTTTTAAGCTTGGTTCAATAGTCATGTCATTAGCAACAACTGGCATAGCCAGTGCTTTAGGCTCACTCTTTCCCTTCTCATTGTAAGCTATGATACGGATCAGATACTCCTGTCCAGCAGTAAGTCCAGTGACTGTGCCATGACAATCACCCTTTGTGGATGTTGCAACACCCCATTTGTCCCCTCCCTTTTGCTGCATCTCAACTAGGTAACCGGTAATTCTGCTTCCACCATCATGCTCTGGTTTTTCCCATCCGAACGATGCGCTGACTTTAGTAACATCAGTCAAGAAGATCTTTCCGACTGGAAGAGGCACCTCAGAGGCCTTTGTTGCAAGCTTTGTTTCAGTCGACGATCCAATTCCATATTCATTCTCAGCCATAACTCTGAAGTAATACATAGCCCCCTCAACAAGGTTTTCAACTTTGTAGGTTGTTTTGTTGACCTTGGTTGTTACATTTGCAAAAGCTTTCCTGATTGATTCACGTTTGTCAACAACATAATTCTTGATTTTCGCTCCGCCATCTGTAACAGGGGCATCCCAAACAAGAGTTATGGAGTCTTTCTTGATCTCTGTCAGTTTGAGATTCAGAGGGGCACCTGGTGTATCTAGCACTTTCACAGTTACAAATTCAGAAACGGTACCACTGCTGTTCTTCACAGTCACATTGTACTTTCCAGAATCACTTCTGTCACAAGAGTCAATGGAAAGCTGAGTATAGTTGAGACCTTTCTCAACCACTGCTTTCTCTTGCAATTCTTGTTCTTCCTCCACTTCTTCAACCTTCTTCAGCTTACACCACTTAATCTCTGGCGTTGGTCTGCCTTTGAATGGTACATTGATTCTCACAGATCCTCCAGCACGCACCACAATTCCTTTCCTCAATTCCGAGTCCAGTTGAATTTCTGGATCCTCTACCTTCTCCTCTGGTTTAGATGTTCCAGATACAGCAGCTAGTTCACCAACACCCAGTTTGTTGATAGCACAGACCTGGATCTGATATTCCTGACCCTCTGTAAGTTTTGTGATTTCAAATTTATTGACCCGCAGGCCTGTTGGTGGAGTGCACATTGTCCATTCCTCCTCCTCAGCTTTGCAAATCTCTACAATGTATCCCTGGATAGGACAGCCACCATCGCTGAGAGGCTTTCCCCATGCGACTGTGATTGAGCTCTTTGTGGTATCAATCACATGTGCATGTGTGGGTGCCCCAGGTTTGTACTTGGGATCACAGGCCTTAAAGTATGACGTTGGTAGACTTGGCTCACCAACACCAGCTGCATTTTCAGCAGATACTCTAAACTCATATTCATGATCTGATGTCAGACCTGTTACTCTGAAAGATAGGTCTGTGACCTTTTGCCTGTTGCATTTGGTCCATTTAACTCCAGCTCTGTCTTTCTTCTCAATGATGTAAGTAGTAATGTCACTTCCCCCATCGGTCTCTGGTGCAGAATAGCAGACAGTCATGGAATCCCGGGCAATGTTCGTTACATCATTAACATGTGGTGCGCCAGGGACAACAAATGGATTTTTCATTATTACTGCTGAAGACTCCACATGTTCACCAATGCCATAACTGTTGATAGCCATGACACGGAAAATATACTCATTGCCCTCCAGGAGACTAGTTACTTTATACACTGTGGTCTCACAGCTGTTAGAAACCATAGTCCAAGCAAGACGACTGGTTTCACGCCTCTCAATGAGGTAGTGTGTGATGTTGCTGCCTCCATCATGTAGTGGGGCACGCCATGACAGAGTACATTTGTCACAAGCGACTCCAGTGACATGGAGTGAACCTACAGGTGGTCCTGGTCTGTCTAGTACATTCACCTTGAATGGAACTGACTCTGATCCAGCAACATTTGTCAGGACAAGTTTGTAATTTCCACCGTCAACTCTGACAGAATCCTTCACAACTATCATTGCGACGCTTTCTGTATTTTTGATCTCCAATCTCATTGTATTCTTTTCAATTTCCACATCATCCTTGAACCACTGGATTGTGGGTACTGGCTTTCCATGTACATCAGCATCAAGTTTGAATGTGTCTCCTGCATTGATAATGATCGTTTTGGTGAACGCAGGATCAATAGAATATTTTGGCGCTTCCACCTCATCATTTGCTGTTATAGGTCCACTGTTATAAGATGGCTTGCTGAATGTTCCAACTGCATTCTTAGCAATGACTCTGAAGTCATACTGTGCATCAGCAGTTAGTCCAGTAGCAGTAAACCTGGTCTCAATAACGTTGGTAAAGTTTGCCTTCATCCAGCGTCCCTCTGGAAGGTCACGTTTCTCAACAACATAACCAGTAATCACACTTCCTCCATCATATTCTGGCTTTGTCCATTCAATGGTAATGGACTCTTTGTTTACAATGATAGCCTCTGGGGTGCCAGGAGGATCACAGGGATCACGTGCAACACAACCCTCTGAGATTTTGCTGCATCTGCCAATACCAACGATATTTTCAGCATAAACTCTGAATTCATATTCAACAGCCTCCTCTAAGGGACCGGTTTTGTAAATGGTGTCTTTAACGAGTGACTTGTTAAGCTTAGTCCAGAGGATGCTGTTTCTCTCTTTCCTTTCAAGGTGATAGCCTAGAACAGAACTACCTCCATCTGCGACTGGTTCATGCCACTCCACAACCATATATTCCTTGGAGAGAGATGCAATGAATGGAGTGCCGGGTGGGCCAGGTTCTTTGTAAGGGTACTTTATAGTCAAAGGATGTGAGTCCAAACCGTAACTCTTGCCATATCGATTTTGAGCAATGATTCTGAATTGATATTCAGCCCCAGTTTTCAGCCTTTGCACCTTGAGTGTAGTTCTTGCCACGGAGGCAGCAACATTCTCCCAAGATGTGGTGGTTGTGTCTCTTTTCTGAACAATGTAATTTGAAATCTGGCAGCCACCAGAATGCTTTGGTGGACCCCAAGAAATAGTTGCAGTGTTAATAGTAACTTCATCAAACTTTACAGGTCCACTTGGTGGGCCAGGTTTATCAAGAGCAATGATTTCAATTGTTGCATTCTTTTCCCCAACTACATTAGTAACATTAATGCCATACATTCCGCCATCTTCTCCTGTAGCCTCTGTGATACTTAGAGTTGTGCTATCTGGAGTGTTAGTGATTTTAACCCTTGAGGTGTGGAGTAGGATTGATCCATCCTTTGTCCATTTAACTGCTGGTTTAGGACGTCCTGCGATCGGGATTTCAACCTTGAAGTCTTTACCAACCCGAACACTGTAATTGCTAAATGCAGGTCTAACATCAGGCTCGATAACAAGGTCCTTTGCTGTCACTGGAAGTGCAAGTTCCCTTGGGTCACTCTTTCCTTTGTCATTGATAGCAAACACTCTGAAAATATATTCTTCACCCGGATTTAGATTGTTGACAACAGACTCCATTGCTCTGACAGTTGCAACACCTGACCATTTCTCAGAGCCTTTAGGTTGTATCTCTAGCAGGTAATGAATGATTCTACTTCCACCATCATGCTCAGGCTTCTCCCAGGCAAGAGAGATGCTTGTCTTGGTTTGGTCAACAACACTCAGTTTTCGTGGGATTTGGGGTACCTCTGAGGCTTTGATGGGATCAATGGTTGCTGTAGGCAAGCCAACACCATGTTCGTTTTCAGCAAGGACTCGGAAATAATAATTGCAACCCTCTTGAAGGTTCTCAACCTTGTATGATAATTTGTGGCAGTTTGTCACCACAGCTGCATAGGCTTTCCTGGTGCTTTCCCGCTTCTCAACAATATAGTTTCTGATTTTAGCTCCTCCATCCAACACAGGGGCATCCCATGTAAGTGTCACTGATTCACCAGTGATATCTTTCACTTTGAGGTTGACTGGGGCACTAGGTGTGTCAAGAACTCTAACGCTAATTAAAGCAGATTTTTCACCACTGGCGTTCTCTGCAGAAACAGTGTATTTTCCACTGTCAAATCTGTTGACATTGTCAATCACAAGGGACGTGTAACTACTTGTCACTTCAACTTGTGCATTCTCCTTAATTGGACCTTCATCCTTTCCCCATTTGACTTCAGGTTGAGGTCGCCCTCTGATAGGAATGAACAGCCTGAGGGAACATCCAGCCTTAATGTTCACAACCTTTCTCAGGTCTGGGTCAATGTCCAGATCTGGTTCCTCAATCCTCTCCTCGACAAGAATTATTCCAGAGACATCTGCATGGTCTCCAACACCAAGCTTGTTGACAGCACAAACTCTGAACTTGTACAAATGCATTTCCTCCAATTTTCTAACTTCAAATCTTGTTTGTTTGATGCCACTTGGTGGAGTACAGATTGTCCACACGTCAGCAGGTTCTTCCTCTGTAGCTCCTTCTGCACTTCCTTTTTCTGCAGGTTCTGCCTTGGAAGGTGCTGCGTGTGCAGGTGCTGCTTCGGCGGGCTCTGCCTCGGTGGGTGCTACTTCGGCGGGTGCTGCCTCAGCAGGTGTTGCCTCAGCTGCTCTTTTTTCAGCAGGTGCTTCCTCTCCCTCAGCAGCTGGTGCCTTAGTGGCCGGTTCCACAACGATGGATTGCTTAGTGAGAGATGCAGGAGATGGCACTTCGCATTTCTCCACAATGTATCCTTGAATCTCACATCCTCCGTCATATATAGGTTTGCCCCATGACAGGAAAACTGAAGTTTTGCTTATGTCAGTTACTTTAGGATTAATTGGTGCACCTGGTCTGAAGATTGGATCCAAAGCCTTGTAGAAAACTGTTGGGGAGCTTGGCTCTCCAACTCCAGAGACATTCTCAGCCAGAACTCTAAATTCATAAATATGACTTTCCATAAGTCCGGTGACTTTGTAGGTTAAGTCGGTAACTGTCTTCCTATTGCATCTGGTCCATCTCACACCCTCCTTATCGTGCTTCTCAATAATGTATCCAATAATATTACTGCCACCATCATATCCAGGAGCCTCCCAGGTAATCACCATTGAATCCTTTTTGACATCGGAAACCTCCAACCTACTTGGTGAATCTGGGGGAACGAATGGGTCTTTGACAGTCACAGCAATTGATTCCAGACCCATACTAAGTCCAAATTTGTTTACTGCCTGGACTTTGAAAATGTACTCATTTCCCTCCAAGAGTTTTGTAACCTTCAGATAATTTGACTCACACTTATTATCAACAACAGTCCAAACTAATCTGCTTGTCTCCCTTCTCTCTACAATGTAATGAGTGATTTTACTGCCGCCATCATATAGTGGGGATTTCCAAGCAAGGCAACATTGATCATTTGTGATGCCAGTGACAGAGATAGGACCTTGTGGTGCCCCAGGTTTATCCAGAACAACCACATTGATTTTCACTGACTTCTCGCCTCCTGGATTCTTTAGAAGTAAAGTGTACTTTCCTCCATCTTCAAGTTTAGCCTCTTTGACAGTCAACAAAGTGGTGCTGTCTGTATTTTTTATGTCTCTGGTGATAGTGTTTGCAAGGGGTGCCTCATGGCCGCTCTTCATCCAGAGGATTTCGGGTATTGGACTACCATGAACATCGGCATCGATTTTGAAGCTATCTCCAGCATTAACATAAACAGTTTGTGTGAACTGTGGGTCAATGCTAATACGAGGAGGGTCGATTTCATCTTTAGCAGTAATTGGTCCAGTGCTGTATGAGGGAAGGCTGAAAACACCTGCTGCGTTTCTTGCAATAACACGGAACTCATATTTCTGGTTCTCCACAAGGCTGGTTGCCACATACTCGGTTTCAATGATATTTGTGAAGTTGGTTTTGTTCCAGCGGCCCTCTGGCAACTCTTTCTTCTCTACAATATAGCCGGTGACGTTGGCACCACCATCATACTCTGGCTTTGTCCATGTGATTGTTACAGAATCCTTTGTTATCTTAGTAGCCTCAGGATCTCCGGGGGGATCGCAAGGATCCCTAGAAATGTGACCTTCGGAAAGTTTGCTAACTTTTCCAATTCCCACAATGTTTTCAGCGTAAACTCTGAATTCATATTCCTGTCCTGGTTCCAGGCCAGTGGTCTTGTAAGATGTATCCTGGATAAGAGACTTATTGAGCTTCACCCAGAGAATACTGTTTCTCTCTTTGCGCTCAAGATGATATCCCAGCACAGTGCTTCCACCATCATTAACAGGCTCATTCCACACAACTACCATGCTATCCTTTGTGGAAGACTGTACAGATGGTGTTCCTGGAGGGCCTGGTAATTTGAATGGATACTCAGCAACAACAGACCCTGAGGTCAGAGATGGGCCCTTTCCATACCTGTTCTGAGCTGTCACCCTGAACTGGTACTCTGAACCGTTTTTCAGCCTCGAAGCTTTAATCGTTGTTCTTGCATGATTTGGAGACACGACCAACCAAGTTTGTGTGGACGTGTCTCTCTTTTCTACAAGGTAGCTGTTGATTGTTGCACCACCATCATACTCTGGTGGAGCCCAGGAGAAAAGCACACTGTCAGTAGTAACAGCCTCAACTTTAATTGGGCCCTTTGGTGGTCCAGGTTTGTCAAGAACAACTACTGAGATGCATAAAGATGTATCCCCAGCGGTGTTTGCGAGTATGATTCGGTACTGACCAACATCTTCTCTGCATGCCTCTTTGATTTGAAGATTGATCAGTTTATCTGATCCTCCAAAGTTAACTCTGGTGGTACGCTTCATAGGTAGATTGTCCTTTATGAATGAAATAGTTGCTCGGGGTCGAGCAATAAACGGAATCTGTACTGTCAAATCCTCTCCTGCTAGAACACTGAATGTGTTGAACAACATTTTAGCTGATGGGACAATCACAAGATCTTTAGCAATCACTGGCACACCAATTTGACGTGGATCACTTGTTCCTTTTTCATTTCTTGCTGCTACACGGAACATGTACTCTTCACCTGGTGTCAGTCCAGGGACAACTGCTTCTAATGTTTTGACAATGGAAGACTGGACCCATTTCTCGGCACCTTTGCTCAGCATCTCAACAACATAGCATACCACTCTACTTCCTCCGTCATGCTCTGGTTTCTCCCAAGACAGGGTGGCACTAGTCTTGGTAACATCGGCGAGGGTGATTTTGGCAGGAGGCTGTGGTTTTTCAGAAACTTTAACTGATTCACGGGTTTCAATTGGTAGGCCAATTCCATATTCATTTTCAGCTAAAACTCTGAAGTAGTAGTTACATCCCTCCTGCAGCTGGTCAACTTTCCAGGTGTTCTTATGACAGTTCGATTTTACAGTGGCATATGCTTTCCTTGTTGATTCACGTTTTTCAACAATGTAGTTCTTAATCTTTGCTCCACCGTCATTTACTGGAGCATCCCAGATAAGAGTGACAGATTCTTTAGTGACGCTGTTGATCTTGAGATTTTGCGGGGCACCTGGGGTATCTAGCACTCTGACATTCACAGCAGCTGTATTGGATCCATAACTGTTTTCTATTGTGAGCACGTACTTGCCACTGTCAAATCGGTTGACATTTTCCACCACCAGTGATGTGTAAGAAGTTGTGCTTTCAATGGTTGCTCTCGTAATAGGTTCACCATCTTCTTTGGTCCATTTTGCCTCGGGTGATGGTCTTCCTCTGATAGGTACAAAAAGTCTCAATGTGTTACAGGCTCTGATATTCACAACCTTCTTTAGCTCTGCATCCAGGTCAAATTCCGGTGGAAGCAGCCTGTCTTCAGCTCTCGGTGTGCCAGGAATAGTTGCTTCCTCTCCAATACCCTCACTGTTTACGGCAGAAACTTGAATCATGCACTCTTTGTCCTCCTCTAAGTTCATAAGGGTAAACGATGTACCCATTAGTCCTCCTGGCGGAGTAACAATTGTCCATTCCTCCTCCCCAGGAACGCAGGTCTCCACAATGTATCCTGTGATTTCAGAACCACCATCATAATTTGGCTTGTTCCATGCAATCGTAATGGATGACTTGGTTGTGTCCACGACTCTTGGGTTGCCTGGAGGGCCTGGTTCGTAGAGGGTGTCAGTAGCCTTGTAGAAAGGACTTGAATTGCTTGGTAAGCTTAATCCAGCTGCATTCTCTGCAAGAATTCTGAATTCATATTCATGTGTTACTTGAAGCCCAGTTACCTTGAACTGCAAGTCTTTTACTTTCTTCTTGTTGCATTTTACCCAGCGAAGACCAATCTTGTCTTTCCTTTCAATATTATAGTTTGTGATTGGAGTTCCACCATCGTACTCAGGAGCCTTCCACATAAGAATCATTGAATCCTTAGTGATTATTGTTACTTCAGGATCCTTTGGAGGATCTGCTGGCACCCATGGATTGTTTGCAATAGTTGGCACAGATTCTAGAGGCTCTCCGACTCCATATTTGTTGACTGCCATTACTCTGAATATGTACTCATTTCCTTTGAGTAACTTGTTCACCTTAAATTGAGTATCAGTTAAGCCTGAGGCCGAATTTGTCCATGCAAGCCTGCTTGATTCACGCTTTTCAATCACATAATGGTCAATCTCTGCACCACCATCATCTGCGGGTGGAGCCCATTCCAAAATACAGTTGTCAGATGTGATATCTGACACCACCAGGGGTCCTCCAGGTGGACCTGGTCTGTCAAGGACTTTGACATTAAAGATATGCTTGGCAAACCCGCCAACATTTGTGGCAGTCAGAACAAATTCACCTCCATCTCTTCTTAACGAGTCTTTGTTAATCAGAGTTGTTGTTAAGTCAGTCATTTTAATTGTCAATTTCATCGTATTTTCAATATCCTTTCCACCCTTGGTCCACACCATGGATGGTAGTGGTTGGCCTGCAACATCTGCATCAAGTTTGAAGTTTTCCCCTGCTTTCAGTAGAATCACATCCTTGAATTTGGCATCAACCATGATTCGTGGTTCCACAATATCATCTGTGCAGGTGATGGGATCCGATGGCTCAGATGGTTCACTTACTGAACCAGCTGCATTTTTGGCAAGTACACGGAATTCATAGGCCTCATTCTGAGTTAACCCACTTACAGTGAAAGTGGTCTCAATGATGTTTGTGAAGTTGGCCCTCATCCAACGACCAGCTGGTAAGTCTCTCTTTTCCACTACGTAGCCAGTAATCTTGAACCCACCATCATATTCAGGCTTTGTCCATTGAATTGTTACTATATTCTTGGAAACAAAGATTGGCTCTGGTTGACCTGGTGGATCCACTGGATCAAGGGCTAGCATTGCTTCTGAAGCCTTGCTTGGTTTACCAATTCCAGCCATGTTTTCAGCAGTGACGCGGAATTCATATGCAACTCCATCTTCCAGTCCACTTGATTTGAATTGATTATCTTTCACCATGGATTTGCTGATCTTTTGCCAAAGGATGCTGCTTCTCTCTTTCCTCTCAATGTGATATCCAATGACTTCACTTCCACCATCATAAACAGGTTCATTCCAGCCAATTGTCATTGTGTCTTTGGTAAAGGCCACAACCTTTGGAGTGCTAGGTGGCCCAGGGGGTTTGAATGGATATGCAGCAACCACTGACTCTGAGATGATTGGTTGACCAGCACCATATCTGTTTTTAGCTTTGACTCTGAACTGGTATTCCGCACCAGTCTTCAGACGAGTAGCTTTAAATATTGTACGGATTACTGATGATGTCAATTCTACCCATGACGTTCCTGTAGTTTCCCTTAATTCAACAATGTAATTGTTGATTGGTACACCTCCATCATTCTCAGGTGTTCCCCAAGAGATGACAGCATAGGTACGGGAGATTTCATCTATTTTTATTGGTCCCTTTGGAGGTCCAGGGACATCGTGCACTTTTACTATGATGGTATCTGTCACTGAGCCAACTATGTTCTTCCCTGTCATGCCATAATGTCCTGTGTCACTCCTTATGCATTCTGTTATATTCAGGATACTTGTGGTTGCAGTACATTCAGTGATTATTCTTGGGGTTATCTTGAGGTGCTGACCATCTTTCGTCCATGAAACAGTTGGTTTTGGACGTCCCATAACTGGTATCTCAACTTTAATCTCATCTCCTGCCCTGGCAATGACAATTTTCTGGCATATTCCACGCAGGTCAAATTCTGGCATTGTTATTGTTTCCTTGATAGTAACAGGCTTGCTGTCACAAGGACCACTTCTTCCGGAGTGGTTTACAGCCATGACACGGAATATATACTGTTCATTTTCATTTAGGTTCTTCACTATGAAGTCCATAGTCTTGACAGTTGTCACATGGGACCACTGGTCTCCTCCCTTCTTTTGAGCTTCAAGGACATATCCAGTAACTCTACTACCACCGTCATGTTTTGGCTTTGTCCATGCAAGACTGACAGCGGTCTTGGTGACATCTGTAGCATAAACGCTCTCAGGGGGTGTTGGTGCTTGAGATGCTCGAATTGGATCTGTAGTCTCAACCGACTCGCCAATTCCGTACTCATTTTCAGCCGATACTCTGAAGTAATATTCTGACCCTTCTGCTAGATCAGGAATTCTAACTGTGCTATTTGGACAAACTGATATTATGGTGGAATATGCTTTGCGTGTTGACTCTCTCTTTTCAATGATATAGTTTGTTATCTTTGAACCACCATCGATAAGCGGCAGTTCCCATTGAAGAGTGATGCTCTCTTTGTCAATGTGCTTTGGCTTCAGATTAATTGGTGGTCCAGGTGAATCCAGAACTCTCACATTGACATGAGCAGTCTTCTCTCCTGCAGCATTCGTAAGGATCAAGTTGTATCTTCCTGCATCATTTCTTGTGCAGTCAGGGATGACAAGCATAGTGTATGACTCTGTGCTGTCAATGTTAGCACGTCCTTTGAGTGGTGCGTCTTCGCCCTTCGTCCAGGCTACTTCAGGAGCTGGGCGACCTTTAATGGGCACAAATATGCGGATGGAACATCCCGCCCTGACAACAAGGGTTCTTCTCAGCTCAACATCCAGTTCAAAGTCTGGCTCTTCTTCACGTTCAATAATTTCAACCAGTTCTTCAGTTTGAGCTGGTTCACCAACTCCCTCTGCATTCATTGCACTGACTCTGAAGTGGTATTTTGCTCCCACTTTCAAGTTAGGAATAACAAATTCTGTAATTCTCAGTGAAGCAGTTGGTGTGTCCTTGAACCATTCCTCTTCTCCATCTTTTTTATGCTCAACAAAGTACCCTGTGACTTCAAGCCCACCATCTTCAAGTGGTTTCCCCCAGAAGAATGTTGCAGAAGTCTTTGTTGTGTCTGTAATTCTTGGGTTGATTGGAGGTCCAGGTGCATCTAAAATAGTAATAGAAGTGATCAGTATATGATTAAAAGATAACATTAAGGCAAATCCCTATATATAATGATTCAATATTACAACAATGACAGAGATTAGATATCTAAAAGTGAAGTAAGTAAAGTGGAATGACTATGTAAATATGACTACATAAAAGCAACATATATGGATAGATGCAGATTTTTTTTACTCACATTTAACAGTTTTGGTCGTAACAGACAATGATGGTTCACTTGGCTCTCCGAAGCCTGCTTTGTTCTCTGCAACCACCCTGAATTCATATTCAACTTTCTCTGTGAGTCCCGTTACTTCATATGAGAGTTCAGCAATGGACTTCTTCGCTGCCCTAACCCATCTCATGCCCTTTCTTTCTTTCTTTTCAACCATGTAGCCTGTGATGTCGCTACCACCATCATCAATTGGTCTTTTCCAGTTGATTTTGACATGGTGTCCTCCAATCTCTTCAATCTCTGGTTTTGATGGAGGACCAGGGGGACCTGCAAACAAAATATATCACAGTATTTAGGATGCATTAGTGAAAATATACATAACCATGATTCAATCCAACTAAATGAAACAAGTCAGTTTTACATACCAAATTGGTCCACCATCTTAGCTGGCCCAGACACTGCTGCTTCTCCAGGACCATAGTGATTAACTGCCTTCACACGGAAGATGTATTCATTTCCCTGGATTAGCTTCTTGGCAATATAGTGGCAGTCAAGTACTTTTTCTGAAAGAATGGTCCAAAGGAGGCGGCTTGTTTCTCTCTTCTCCAGGGTGTAATATTTAACTGGACATCCACCATCTTCAGTTGGTGGTGTCCATGTCAGTGTGACCTTCTCAGACGAAACTCCACTGACCTCAATAGGACCCGGAGCTGCGGGAACGTCCAAAACCTTCACTTTCACAACTTCTTCTGTGACACCAAATGGATTGCTGGCTGTAATTGTGTATTCTCCAGAATCCGATCTCCCGGCGTATTTGACAGTCAATGTCGAGGACGTTGCAGTGGACTCAATCTGGCAGATATCTGAAGGCTTGAAGTATTTTCCACCCTTAGACCACACTGATGTTGGTGGGGGTTTGCCTACAATACTTGTTGCAGTTATGACGATGTGGTCACCCGCTCTGACTGTGAGTCCCTCTTTTACAGTGGAATCAATAGTGATGGTTGGTGCCTCTGTTGAATAAATCAATATAGTAATTACCTTCATGGTAGTAAACACACCACATTCTGTTACTTCATTTCATGATTAATAATACAATCATCAATATAAATATATATCTTACCGTATTCATCCTTGCACACAAGTGTATCTGTTTGTTCAGAGGGAGGGCTCAATGCTCCAGCGGCATTTTTTGCCCTGATTCTGAACTCAAACTTGCATCCCTCCTGCAGCTCTTTCACAGTGTATGCTGTGTCTACAACATTCACATTGTTAGCCTTTTGCCAGATCTTGGAAGGCAAATCACGTTTTTCCACAATGTAGCCTGTCAGTCTGTGTCCACCATCGTACTTGGGCTCAGTCCACTGAAGTGTTACAGTACTTCTTGTGATGCTGATCACATCAGGTTTTCCAGGGGCATCTGAAATACAAACAAGAAGGATGCTCAATGTGATTGTAAGACAAAACCTTGATTATTCCAGCGAAAATATTACAAAAACAAATTACCAAGTGGACAAACTAGACACAATCCAATCTGGCCTATGGATGCTATGGGACACCTGAATGAACAATGAACCTTGAAAAATATTCCACTTACCAATTGGATCCAAGGCAACATGCGCCCCAGTTGGTGGACTTGCTCTGCCAACACCGGCCAGATTCGTGGCCATGACTCTGAATTCATATTCCAGTCCTTCAGTTAAGCCGGTGACCTTGTGTTCCTTCAACTTAATGGCTCCCCCTGACCTCTTCCACAGCATGCTGTTCCTCTCCTTGAACTCAACATGGTAGCCTGAAATCACAAGGGTTCATAGATTGTTATGATTGATAATCAGAATTATTTTTATTCGCCAAGTACATGTACCAGGAATTTGACCTGGTGATGTTGTGCTGACGTCCCCTTTCAATTAACCGAACACACTGACAGAATTTAGACAAATATACACAAAATCATTCACTTGACAACTCCCACCTGCATCAACTCAGAAAACATAGAGTTGCTACTGTATGCTAAAAAAGACACTTGTACTCTACCAGTAATTGGAGAGCCTCCGGTCTTCCTTGGGTCAGACCAGGCCAAGAATGATGAATCATGACGCATACTCATGATCACAGGTGCAGGTGGTGCCTCAGGTACATCTGGAAAGGAGCGATAACATTACAATCAGTCAACAATATCCAAATTACATTTGATGACAAAAAATTATCTATACAATTTAGAAGAAAACTTAACTTACTGAATGGATGTTTGGCAACAATAGGCTCGGATTTGAGTCCTTCACTAGCACCATGCTTGTTCTGTGCACAGACTCTGAAGATGTATTCCGTCTCCTCATGAAGACCTGTCACTCTGAAGGTGGTAGTATTGGAAACTGCTTCAATATCGGTAGCAATGCTAACCCACATGTTGGTTACGGAATCCCTCTTCTCAAGAGTATAGTTGGTTATCTCTGATCCACCATCATCCTTAGGTGCAGTCCATCTCAGGGTACACCCATCTGCAGTGACATCCTTAAACTTCATTGGTGCGACAGGCATTCCTGGTTTGCCAACCACCCTAATGAAGATGGTGGATTCCTTTACTCCAGAAATGTTTTTCAGTGTGACTGTGTACTTAGAGGCATCGCTCCTCTGGCAGTCACGGATCAGGAGGGTAGTGTTGACTGCTGTGGATTCTGCACACACTCTTCCAGTATCGGTCAAATCCTCATCCTCGCCCTTCTTCCAGGAGCATTTAGGAGTAGGTTTGCCGTAGAGTGGGAGCTTGATGCGGACTATACTTCCCTCCTTTGCAATGTAGCACAGATTGGGAATGCCCCGCAAGTCAACTCCAGGATGAACTAGGAAAGACAGAGGACAAGAATAGGGTTAATATCTGCCGGTGAAAAACAATGGTCGTGAGATAAATCACAGACAGTTCATGAGGAGGAATTCCTTATGGGCCCTGGTCAAAAGTAGCGCACTATATAGGGAAAGGGGTGCCATTTGGGATGCAGATAAAGACTTACTGATCTGGTCTTTAGCCACCACATCCAGCTCCTTGTACGGACTGTCACCAGAGTCATTTACTGCTTTGACTCTGTACTTATATTCTTTTCCTTCCACCAGATCCTTGGCACTGTACTGCATGTTCTTGGAACTCATTAGCTCCTTCCAGTTATCATCTCCATTCATAACCTCAAGCACATACACAATGATGCGGCTACCGCCATCACTGAGAGGTTTCTTCCATCCAAGGGTGCATCCTTGCTTTGTGATCAACAAGGGCTTGAAGTCCATAACTGGCCCAGGTTCCTCTGTAATATCAAATGAGATTAGAAGAACATTCTCTCCACACAAAACAATGTCGATTATATTAGATATAATGCATGATCACTCACCAGACGCTCTAACTGAATCTGCGGTTTCACATGCCTCACCAACGCCATATTCATTCACAGCCTTGACTCTAAAACAGTAAGATCTACCAGCCTCCAAATCAGGGATCTTGAGAGTGTTTTTGGCATAGTTATCCTTAACTAGAGACCAAGCTTTTCTCTCTGCATCACGCTTTTCAATAATGTAACTGGTCACTTCGCTTCCACCATCAATAAGAGGAGTATCCCAAAGGATCTTTGCACTGTCCTTTGTTGTCTCCTTTACCATGAGATTGACTGGTGGCCCAGGGGTATCTGTATGTCAGATAGATAAATACATTAAGTATTACAGATTAAGCCATATTTATTTAAGATCTCATGAATCGAGTCTTAAATACAATAATTTATGCTTACCGTAAACCTTGACAACAATTGTATACATCTTCATTCCGCTGCGACTTTCAAGACTCAGGATATATTTGCCCGCATCATATCTGTTGCAACTCTGGACTAACACCACAGTGTCAGTGTCGGTGCTCTTGATAACGATGCCTTGTCTTTCCTTGATGTTGCTGTTCATTTTTGCCCAGATCACCTTGGGAGTGGGACGACCCTTTATTGTGGCGAAAAGTCTCATTTGGGACCCAGCACGGAGCTCCAGAACCTCCTTCAGGTCAGCACTGAGTTCTGCCTCAGGAGCAACTGAAATCAAAGCAAGAAAACTTGTTTCAATCTACACAATGTTGGGTGTGTACATAGACTTAATTGTAAGCTCATTATAAACTTGAATACTTGAAAAACAAAGTTAATAAATCTACATGGTGATAGAGGTGAGTTTCCCCCCTTACTTTGTGAAGCATTTTGCGCACTAGAAAAGCTATGTATAAATCCAATCAATTATTATTATTATTATTATTCTTACATATGATCCTAAAGTTAGCCTACAGTATACTCATTCAATCGGGTTAGTATTAAAATGTTAGCATACCCAAAATGTCCTTTGCTACATGTTTGTCTGGCACTTCGCATGTTTCACTGAAGCCCACTTTGTTCACGGCAGACACACGCAGTTGATATTCAGATTTATCAATGAGGTTCTGAACAAGGTAGAATGTGTCTTGGAGGTTCTTGGGCACGTTGCATCTGATCCAGTCTGTTGCGTCTGTTCTCTTGCATTCAACAAGGTATCCCAGGATGGCACTGCCTCCGTTATTGGCTGGTTTAGTCCAGGTCAGGCTAATCGTGCTGCGGCTGACGTCAGTGACCATCGGGTTCACAGGGGGTCCAGGAGGATCTATTGAGGAGCACATTTATGTTATATAAAAGGTCATTATAAATAAATATATATTTGAACATAATATAAAATCTACAGAGGGCAACATTACGGTAAAAGGTATTTAACAGAAGCTTTCATCTAAAGCGACTTACAGTCATGTGTACACACATTTTACATATAGGTGGTCCCGGGAATTGAACCCACTACTCTGGGGTTAAAAGCTCCATGCTCAACCAATTGAGCTACAAAGGACCATTAAAAGTAAGTATAAAAATGTAATACACATTAATGTATATACACTGGGTGTACAAAACTTGAAGAAAGCCTTCCTAATATTGAGTTGCACCCCTTTTTGTCCTCAGAACAGCCTTAATTCATCGTGGACTCTACAAGGTGTCGAAAGCGTTCCACAGGGATGCTGGCCCATGTTGATTCCAATGCTTCCCACAGTTGTGTCAAATTGGCCGGATGCCCTTTGGCAGATCTTAACACAAACCTGTGCGAATGGCACCTACTACCTTAACCCCGTTCAAAGACACTTACATTTTTGTCTTGCCCATTAACCCTCTGAATGGCACACATACATAATCCATGTCTTCATTATCTCAAGGCTTAAAAATCTTTATTTAACCGGTTTCCTCCCATTAATCTACAGTGATTGAAGTGGATTTAACAAGTGACATCAGTAAGGGACCATAGCTTTCACCTGGATTCATCTGGTCAGTCTATGTCATGGAAAGAGTTCTTAACGTTTTGTACACTCAGTGAATATATTAAAAGTATATTAAATAAATATCAAGTATACATTTTAATATTAAAAGTAAATATAAATGTACATATTATAAGTAGATATCAAGCTACATATTATAGGTGCATTGTCATCCAGAATGATTGTCATCCAGAATGATGTTGGGTAAATTGTTTTAATAAGTTTGGATACTTACTGATAGGATCGTGGGCTGAAGCCACAGTGGATGGCTCACTGGGTTTGCCAAGGCCAGCGTTGTTCAGGGCAATTACTCTGAATTCATACTCTGCTCCCTCTGACAGACCAGCAACTTCCAGGGTTCTCTCTATCAAGGCTTTCCTGTTCAGTTTAGTCCAGTTGACTTCCTTGGTTCCCTTCTTCTCCACCATGTATCCTAAGATGGTTGACTTGCCATCATCGGCTGGTTCCTTCCAGCTAACGGTCATGTGCTCTTTGGTGATGTTTGTGATGACTGGTGCCTCACATGCCCCAGGGACAGCTAAAAATAATGATTCAAGTATTAAACAAACACAGTTCTAGAGGCATTGTGCTGTGTGATAAACGTGTCTGTTAAAGTATTTACTGCATTAAAACTACTGCATTAAAGTATATGAAAAAAGTAAATAGAAATCTTACTGAATGGATTCCTGGCATAGACGGGATCAGTCAAGATGGCTTCTCCAACCCCAAATCTATTCTCTGCGCGGACGCGGAACTGGTACTCTCGTCCCTCAATCAGTTTCTTTGTGGTGAGTTCAAACACATCACCCTGAATATGGGCTGCGACCTGAGCCCATTCAGCTCTACTGGTCTCACGTTTGTCAACAATGTAGTTTGTGATGTCTGAGCCTCCATCTGCAATAGGCGCCTCCCAACTAATCTGGACACTATTGGCAAACACGTCACCAAACTTGACAGAGACTGGTGGACCGGGGACATCTAAGAAGAAGAATATGTTTATGTTTCTTGATTATAATAAATGTAATATGTTTCTAGTTGAAAAAAACAAATATCTTGAAATATATCTTTGTCTGTCTTTATACTTACCGAAAACCGTTAACTTAATTTCTCCAGTTTTGGATCCACTTGCATTTTCTGCCAAAATAATATACTCTCCTGTGTGTTCCTTTGTTACTCCAAGAAGCTCTATGCTGAAGAGATGTCTCAACTGGGACATCTTCAACATCTCAGAAGCTCTCAATACTTCCTCTCCCCTCTTCCATGTAACCTTGGGCATCGGTTTTCCAAACACCTCTGCCTCAAGAAGTACATTTGCTCCAGCCTTCACTGGTTTAAGCCTCTTCATTGGGATTCCAATTTCTACTCTTGGTGGCACTGAAATGATAATTGAGACATGGTCAGAAATGCACTAAAATCCAATCAAATCCATGGTATATACATATATTTGCTTAATTTAGAGGAAACAAATGTCAATGCAATATTCCTACCCTTCTCTGCAGAGACCAGAACTGGGTCTGTGATGTCTGATGCCCGGCTCATGTTGACAGCGGTCTTTGCGATGACTCTGAACTGGTACTCCATGTCTTCCTCCAGTCCAGTTGCAGTGTACTCTTCTCTGGGTACATTCTGACTGCTGGTGTTGCAACGGACCCATTTGTCTCCAGGGAGCCTCAGGGCCTCAACATAATATCCAATGATCTTGCTTCCACCGTCATTCTTTGGTCTAGTCCAGACCAAGTTGACTGCATTCTTGGTAACATCGAGAACCTCTGGTTTGCCTGGTGTGTCTGTGCAGGAATAAATCAAGTACACAATGTTTGAGGAAGAAGTCGTACGAGTTATGTATCATAATAGGAAAAAAGGAATTAAAAATACACATACCAACTGGTGTTCTTGCTGTGACAAAGTCAGACTTCTTGCTTGGCTTACTCTGTCCAGCACGATTGATGGCAGATACTCTGAAGTTGTATTCCAAGCCCTCAATAAGGCCTGCACAGGGATATTCCGTTGATCTGACAACTGAGTCGTTAGCCTTGACCCAAAGGAGGCTGTTCCTCTCTTTGCGTTCAATGTAGAAGCCAGTAATAGGGCTGCCACCATCGCTCTCAGGTCTGTCCCAGGCTACAAACATACAGTCCTTGTTGACCTTGGTGATGTGGCAGTTTAAAGGCTCACTGGGCACATCTATTGATAAAATAAATCAAATAAAAACAAGTTTTAGATTAAGTGAACGATACAACAATACAACAGAGTTTTATTCGATTTTTTGTGTGAAACCCACCGAAGGGGAATTTGGCAATCATCCTGTCCGATGTAAGGGGGTCTGAGATTCCAAAGCGATTCTCAGAACGGACACGGAAGATGTATTCCTTTCCAGGGATGAGCTTTCCCAGTCTGCAGCCAGTCTTGCCACAGGACGATACAGCGTTTACCCAGTCGCCTCTGATCACGTCACACTTCTCCACTACGTAGTTTGTAATCTGGCTTCCGCCATCTTCAATTGGTGCTTTCCAAGAGAGTGTGCAGGCATCAGCGTCAATGTCACTGATCTCAAATGGAGGCTCAGGCGCTCCGGGGATATCTGAAACATTAATATACAGTCATTATTAGCATTCACATCTAACACAATTTTAATTCGAATAGTTTGAAAATAGAACCGACTAATTATTTTATGCAATTAAGATACAAACCTCTGATGATGATTTTAATATGCTGATCTACTTTAGCACAGCTGTTCTCAGCAACCAAACTGTATAGTCCACTGTCGGTTCTGGACACGTCTTTGATGATGAGCACACACATGTTTGCAGATTTGTGCACAGCAAGACGACTAGAGGAAACAACATTGTCATCTCCTCGCATCCATGTGCAGGTTGGTGCTGGCTTTCCAGACACAAGAGCTTCCACTCTGAGTTTAGCTCCTGCTTTGGCAGACACAGCCTCCGCCATCATAATCTTGGGTTCCACTGAAAACCAAATAAAAAGGAATTTTTTGTTAACTTGATTTGATGAAAAATAATCCCTCATCACAGACAAAAATCACAATTCTATTATGTGTGGATATGTTGTGAATAACATTGGTTGCAAAAAAAGAAAACTTACGCATCTGTTCCTTGATCTCATAAGCGTCCCTAGTTTCAGTGTACGAACTGCGACCCATGATATTTCTTGCAGCCACCCGGAATCTGTACTTCATACCCTCCTTGAGTCCACTAACTGAAAGGGTTAAATTTTTAACAGTTGTGTATGCCATCCATTGTGGTTCTGGCTTCTCTTCCGCTGGTTCTTCCACAACCACAGGTGCAGGTACAGGTTCCGGAGGAGGAGCAGCTTCCTCTCCTTCTACTGGTTCTGCTGGTTCTGGTTCTGGTTTGGGTGGGATGAGACCCATGTATTCAACTATATAACCATCTATCTTAGCTCCTCCATCACCCAATGGTTTCAGCCATCCCAGAAGTGCACTGTTCTTTGTAATTTCCAATACATCAATCTTCGGGCATGGTTCAGGTTTGCCTGGGAAGAAGAAAACCAGCAAAAAGTTGTCAAAATTCAGGCTTAAATAATTGAAGGCTAGGCTTCTAGAGCATCTAATGAATGGTTCTTAGATCATTAATGAAACGGTCAAACAAAAGGGTACTTACTGACAGGATCAGATGCCATGTAGGACTTTGGCGAGACCTTCGCAACTCCAGGACCATATTCATTCACAGCCGTGACTCTAAAGAAATACTCTGTGCCTGAAACAAGTTTCTTGACGTTGGTTTCAGTCTGTTCAATATTGTTTGCGACTGGTCCCCAGGTCTTGCGGTCGATTTCACGCTTCTCAATAATGTAATGAGTGACTGCACTGCCACCATCGTTCTCAGGGGGTGACCATGCCAGTTTGGCGGACGTCTGTTTAATATCTGTGGCATCCAGACCCACTACAGGCCCTGGGGTATCTGTTGAGGGGAAAAACATGTAATCACATTGACATGTTTATGTAGGACAACATATTATAAGATTATGGGCAGATATTCAAACTGCAAGCAGCAATAGAGCAATGCAGTAGTTCTGAGATGAGCGAAAACACACTACTTACCCAGTACTTTGACATTGACAAACACTGCCTTCTCCCCAGCTGGGCTGGACAGGGTCAGGGAGTATTTGCCTGAATCATCCCGTGTACTTTCAGGGATAACCAGGAAGGTCATTGTGTCAATGATGTCCACATGGCCCTTCCTGACAACGTTATCGACACCCATTCTTCTCCAGGAGACTTTGGGAGCTGGTCTTCCCTTGATGGTTGCCACCAGTCGGATGGGACATCCGGCCCTGACTGTCAGACCCTCCTTCAGACTAGCATCCATGTCAATTTCAGGTGCCTCTGTTGGTCGAAGAAGGTGTAGATAGATGTATTAGTGTGATGATACACTAATGATCTTTCACACAATGTAATTAAACTGAAATATGCCACATTAAACAAACTGTAGTACTATTTACTATTCACTGACTAAGTCGCTCGGGATAAGCCCATCTGCTAAATTACAAAAATGTGAATGTAAAATGTAAATGTATTTTAGGACTCACCAAGGATATCCTTGGGTTGCACGGGCATCGTAAGATCCGCCGTTAAGCTCATACCGCATTGATTTTGAGCAGAAACGCGGAATTCATACCATTCATGATCATCCAGACTGGAGACAGTGAATTCACATACAATTAGCTGGGCTGCGACATTACACCTCTTCCATGCCGCATCCTTGTTTCCCTTGATCCTCATTTCCACCACATAACCAATGATAGGAGCTCCACCATCAGAAACAGGCTTTGTCCACTTCAGTGCTACTGAGGTCCTTGTACTGTCACCAACCTTCAGATTTGTTGGAGGGGCTGGGACATCTGAAAATGTCAAAACGAAATAAACAAACTGCATATTAACACAGATACTTTGGATATGCAAAGGCTAAAGCAAAACCTTTGTGAATGTATGATTTTATAATATTTAGAACTGCTGTACTATACATACCAAGAGAATCTCTGGCGGCGAGTGATCTTGAGGGTTTGCTTGGTTCACCAAGTCCTATTTCATTCTCAGCCCTGACGCGGAACTGATATTCATGATCACGCAGCAAACCAGTGACAGTCAGTTGGGTCGAATCAATGGAATGCTTTGTGCAAGGAGACCATCGTACTCCGAATTCTTCCTTTTTCTCCAGAATGTAACCAGAGATTTTCTTTCCACCGTTATTCTCAGGAGGGTTCCATGTAACGGTCATCTCCTCCTTGGAGATCTTGATAACTTCTGGTGCTTCTGGAATGCCAGGTTTACTGAATTCGGTCCTTGCCACAATAGGTGCGCTCTCCACTGCAGGACCTGCCCCCATCTTGTTTTCTGCACGCACCCTGAATATATATTCATTTCCTTCTACAAGGCGGGTTACTTTAGCAGAGTTGGTGATCACAGCAGAAGAATGTATGGACCACACCATTCTCTTCTTCTCACACTTTTCTATGATGTAGTTATAAATTTCACATCCACCATCATCTTCTGGCATATCCCATGTCAACATGCACCTATCCACTGTAACACCATTTACAACTAGGTTGCTGATAGGACCAGGTCTATCAAGTACACACACATTCGCCCATCCAGTGGCTGTTCCAGCACTATTGGTAGCAGTGATGTTATATTTTCCAGTATCTCCACGTCTTGAGTTTGTCAACAGGAATTTAGAGAATTCTACACCGGCTTCTATTTGGAGCCTTGGGCTCTTGGTGATGTCCCCTGTGTCGTTCTCCTTTGTCCACTTTACTTCCGGAGCTGGTTTTCCCTTGACATCAGCTTCAATCGGAATGGCGTCACCGGCATTAACCACTAGAGTCCATTGCAACTTCATCTTGATCTCTGGCACCACTAACTGTTCTTTAACCTCAACCTCAGCAGTTGTCACCCAGTTGCTCTCACCTCCTTCATTCTTTGTCTGTACCCTGAACTGGTAAATTTCGTTTTCAATGCACTTGTCTGCCATGAAGTAAGTTTCCTTAATCGCACCCTTGTGCAGTCTCTCCCATTCTTCTGCCACTTTAGGTTTCTTTTCAACATGGTAGCCCAGGTTACGGCTGCCACCATCATAGTCTGGTCTCTTCCATTTCAGGAAGACGAATGTCTTGCCGATCTCAGAGATAATGAAGTCAATAGGGTCACCAGGCTTCTCAATGGGATCAACAGCAAGGATAGCTGTTTTGGTCTCTGTTGAAGGTCCAGCACCAATTTTGTTCTCTGCACTCACACGGAAGAAGTATTCACAACCCTCATGGAGTGGTGCCTTCATAAGGCGTTTGGTGCAATCATTTGATACCACTGTCCAATTCCTTTGACTAGGTTGACGGCTCTCAATAATGTACTGTGTTATTTCAGTTCCTCCATTATCCTCTGGGTTCTCCCAGGAAACCATGCAGGATTCTTTTGTCACGTAAGTGGTCTTCAGATTCTGACAGATGCCTGGAGTGTCAAGCACATTCACAATAATGGTAGCCTGTGCTTGACCACTGCTGTTTTTAGCAAGGATAGCATACTTTCCGTAATCTTGCCTTACTGCATCTGAAATCACCAGCTCAACCAGAGGGTAGTTGTTGTTCATCTCAGTACGCCTGTCTATGCCTAGAATCTTGGCATCCTTAGACCAAGTGATATCAGGATCTGGTCTACCTTTAACTCTAGTAACAAGGTTGATACTCTGTCCCACCCTAACTGTCAGAAGGTCACGGCAAGCAACATCAACTGTCAGCTCTGGGGGAACCAGAATGTCCTTGGCAAGGACTGTTTCTGAGAGCTCTGTAGGTTTTCCATCTCCAATAATATTGGAAGCGCTAATGCGGAACCTGTATTCCATGCCCTCAGTAAGTCCCATTGCTCTAAATGCGCACATCGGGATGAGATCCTTATGAACTTTCTCCCATTTGGTGCTGGCTGATTTCTGACATTCAACTATATAACCTAAGATGGGGCTGCCTCCATCTCTTGTTGGCTTGGTCCACACCAAGTCAGCATATGACTTGCTCCAGTCCCTCAGTTTAGGGTTTAATGGGGGTCCTGGCTTAGTAATAGGACGAGTGCACTTCACTGGATCTGATACAGGAGAGGGCTCGCTGACACCAGCAACGTTCTCAGCAAAGATTCTGAACTCGTAGCTGTTGTTCTCGAACAGACCTGATGCTCTGTATCGGAGATCCAATACAGGTGTCTTGTTGACGCGGATCCATTTCCCTGTCATTTCTCTGCGCTCTACTACATAGCCACTGACTGGACTGCCACCATCAAATTCGGGCAGAGTCCATTCTATGGTCACAGCATTCTCTGTGATATCAGAGCAGGTTGGCTGGCCTGGAGGGCCAGGTGGATCAAACATATGTTTGGCAATAGTGGGAGGACTCTCAAGTCCAGCACCAATGCCCACCTTGTTTTCTGCACGGACACGCAGAATATATTCACGACCTTTCTCCAATCGAGAAATTTTAGCCTTTGTACCAGTGCATCCTGAGCACACAACTGACCATGGTTCCCAAGCCTTTTTGGTATCCTTCTTTTCAACAATATAACACGTCAAAGGAGTGCCACCATCATCTTTAGGTGGTCTCCAGTTGATGACCATGTGGTCAGGGGTAACTTCAAGGATGTTGATCGGGCCAATGGGGGCACCTGGGACATCGAGCACAGTGACGTGCAGAGCAACAGTCTTGCTTCCAGCAGAGTTTGCCACGGTGAGGAGATACTCTCCAGTGTCACCTCTGACACATCCAGTGATGGTGAGAGATGTGTTCATGCCCTCAGTGTCAATCTTGACATTGTCCTTTGTTGCCAGTTCCTTTCCGTCACTCACCCACTTGGCTGTGGGAGTAGGAATTCCTTTCATGACTGCTGGGAGTACGATAGTGCTTCCAGCCTTGACAATCAAACCCTCAATAAGCTTCACATCCACTGAAATAGTTGGTGGCACTGAAAAAGAAAACATAAGGTATCAATGTTAGACTTTGAGGCATGTGGGCTGTCATCATTTACTTTAGATTTGATCATTGGTGAAGGATTAAGTTTCCCCCTTAATATGTAAGCGCTTCGGGTGTCTAGAAAAGCACTTTATAAATCAAATAATTCATTTATTTATTATTATTATTGATCAAAGAAGTCTTACAGAGTTTCTCCTGGCAGGTTACAGGGACACTGGTGTCTGGACGGCTCACGCCAACAGCATTCTGGGACTTCACACGGAACCTGTATGTCTTTCCCTCCTCCAGTCCAGTGACATGGCTATGAGGATTGGTGACAGTCTTGAAGGTGACCCAGTCTTTTCCCTCTCCCTCCTGGTGCTCAACGATGAATCCAGTGATCTCACTTCCTCCGTCGCGGTCTGGCCAATCCCATTGGAGCCAGACTTCAGTCTTGTCTACGTCGATGTGATGTAGATTCTTTGGTGGACCAGGTGGATCTGAAAGTCATTCAATTTTGAAAATCAAACGATGAATAGTAATAGATAGTTGATAAACATTTGGGAAATTGTCACCGAAGTGTTCAAAAACATATAGAATATAACTTTATTATCCATCTGAGGATGGCAAATATTTTTCTACCGTCCTCCGATTGGCAATAACATTCTAATCTATTTTATCCCTTACAGAAAAACACATGATTTCACATGTGGAAAATCATATGATATCACGTGAAATTTCTCATGTGAAGTCATGTGAAAACAATTGTTTTTGGAACACTTCCGTAAGGGTATTACATTCTATTCCATTCTTGTTATCATCAGTACTCACAAAGAGGATCAACAGCCTTGATCGGCGTCTTAGTCATGATGTAGGAACCTCTGCCAAACTGGTTCTCAGCAGCAACACGGAACAGATACTGGATGCCTTCCATAAGATACAGAGCCATCAGACTAGGCTTCTTGTTTGATGCAGCGACGGGCACCCATTTCTCAGCCGCCACGTCTTTCTTTTCCACAACGTAGTGAGAGATGACAGCCCCTCCATCATCCTCAGGAACCTTCCAGGTCAGGTAGGCTGACTCACTGGTGATCTCAGAGATTTTCAGATCCCGAGGAGGTCCGGGTTTATCTAGATAAACATGCAAATATTAATCAATTAATCAACACAACATGTTCCTTTTTTACTTATTTAAATAAATGATATGTCCCAACAAACAAGCCGAAAATCAACAGCAGTACATTGCATTTTGTGTTAACTATGCATAATTCGAGCAACTATTTGTTGGGATTTTTCTCAAATAAACAAACTTCTTATTAATTGTTCTCAGTTAAATGTAACATACCTAAGGTGAGCACTGTGCATGTAGCGGACTTCTTTCCAGCTGCATTTTCAATAGTGAGTGTGTATTTTCCGCTGTCTGAGCGGACACAGTTGAGCATAACAAGTTTGCTGCCAGTGGCAGTGGCAGCAATGGTACAACGATCTGCGGGAACCTCTTCTCCGTTCTTCTGCCATACTACAGTGGGAGGTGGCATGCCCTTGATCACTGAACTGAGAGTAATATTAGTTCCTACCATCGCAAGATGGTCACGGGACATATTGGCATCAAGCAGCAACTCTGGTTTCTCTGTATAGGGATACAACAAAATATATTATTGTACAAGTTGTACATAGAATTATTGATGATCATTTCCACATTGATATAAAGTTAATAATAAATAAAGATGAACTACTTACCCAGTCTGTCATGTACTTTCACTGTTTGCTTACAAGGGGCAGGCTCAGAGGGTCCAGCAGCATTCACAGTGAAGACCCTGATGTTGTACTCTGCTCCGTCTTCCAGGCCCTTTAGAACATAGTTGCATTCTGGACACTCTTCAGGAGTCACATTGCCCTGTGACCATTCTACTGCACCAACCTTCTGGTACTCAACAAGGTAACCAAAGATTTTGCCTTTGCCATCATGGCGAGGTAGCTGCCATTTCAGGCTTACGGTATCCTTGGTCTTGTCGATTGCCTCTGGCAGTACAGGGGGGCTGGGAGGAACTATACAGAGAGAAAATGCATCAGTTACCAATCCTAACTTCATATCAATCATTTACAATAGACTAAATAGCTTATTAGGCTTTTTAAAATAGTTAATAGACTTACCAATTGGATCTTTGGCAAGAATTGTGTTTGATGGGGGACTAGGGTCACCAGTGCCGATTTCATTCTCTGCCATAACCCGGAATTGATATTGACAGCCTTCAATAAGGTCAAGCACCCTGAACTGAGTAGTTGGGTAGAGGGGTTCTCTGGTGGCACGAGACCATCTCTTTGCAGCTGGCTCCTTCTTCTCCAAAATGTAGTTAGTGATGGGTTTGCCGCCATCACGAGGTCTGCTCCAAAGCACAAGGCAGTTGTCAGCATACACCTCCCTCACGTTGGGCATCTCTGGTGCCTCAGGCACTCCTGTAAAACACAGGATAACAAGTCACATTAGGAACAGCAACAATGGCACTCAAGTGGACAAAAAATAAGTAAATAATGGTTTTGTCCCAAATGGGACCCTATTCCCTGTATAGTGCATTACTTTTAGCCAAGGCCCATAGGGCTCTGGTCAAAAGTAGTGCACTATATAGGGAATAAGGTGCCATTTGAGACACAACCTAAATAATTTCAATCTATTGCAGTGATTACGTACTGAAGAGATCTTTGGCTCTCATCTCCTCTGAATCCAGTGGGTCACTGATTCCGTACATGTTCTCAGCACAGATTCTCATGATGTACTCTTTTCCCTCAATCAACCTGGGGATTTTGCACGTCAACTTCGTCGAAGCAGATGTTACATTCCTCCAGATGTCACTATTGATGTCTCTCTGGTCAATGATGTAGTTGGACACGTCCACTCCGCCAGAATCAATAGGAGGTTTCCAAGAGATCACCATAAACTCTCTGTGAACTTCATCAAAGATGACTGGACCAACTGGTTGTGTTGGGCGATCTGGATAGGAAACCATAATGTGTTGGTCACTTTGGTTCATAATTTATGATAATGGTTTGGTCACTTTGGTTCAAAACTTTAACTTTGGTTCATCTACATTTGATTTTTTTTTTTTTACATAAATTAAACAAATAATATCAAATGCCCTTTGATGTGAGATTTTCAGCTTGACTGAGTAACAACTTACCTACAACGGTCACATTGCAAATGCCCTTTCGAGAGCCGGTGCTGTTTTCAACCAGCACGCAGTATCTGCCGCTGTGCTCGCGCTTGGCTTTCATAAGGCCTAAAGTCATGGTGGTCAGTGAGTTTTTGAACTTGATGTGCTGATCTGCTTTCAGCTCTTCGTCATCTCTGTACCACATGATAGATGGAGAGGGCTTTCCGGTGTAGCGACCCTGGAGAGCCATGCTCTCTCCAACACGGATGATGATCTTGTCACGGAAGTCAAGCTCAATGGTTGGGGGTTCTGAAAAAGGACATTCAATATCATTACTATATTTCAAGATAAGATTTAAATTCAAAACATCCTCTGTTTTCGGTAATCTACAATCAAGTTTAATCAAAGTGATTTGGTAGAATCAAAGTAGAAAACGGCGACCATCTCACCAAGTTCATCTTTGCAGGTGATTGGTTTGGTGCAGAACGATGGCTTGCTGGGCCCAATTTCATTCACAGCGCTAACTCTGAACTCATAGGTGTCCCCATCTCTCAGACCGTCATAGGTGAATCTCCTCTCCATCAGTTTCTCCTTGGTCAGACGTGTGAACTTGTCCTTGCCGATCATACGGGCCTCCAGGATGTACTTGGTGACTTCTGACCCTCCGTCAGACACAGGAGGTTTCCATGTTAAGCTGATATAGTCTCTATGAACTGCTGTTACTTCAAGGTCCTCTGGGCGGTCTGGAACGGCTGGGTAACACAACACAATAGATTAGTCATCACATCACATTTTTTAAATGTCATAATAAGAAAGGACTTTTTTTTTAAACATTTATTTATTAAAGGAGTGGGGCAGTTAGGAGAGAGTGCTGAAGAACCCATACGGGCAGTGGTACAATGTACTGTACATGTGCTTGAGAGGCAGCGGGTTATACCGCTTGACCACCCCAGGCCAAGAAAAAGTAATCTAGTTATGTATGTAGACCAGACTTACTGATGGGATCCTTTATGATGATTTCGCATGCGGTGTTAACGAAAGGTCCAACTCCAATGGAGTTCTCAGCTGCGATTCTAAAGAAGTAAGCTTTTCCGTTCTGCAGTCCGTGGGCCACAGCAGTGTGTCTGGTGACTGTGTAGGACAGGGCAGTCCAGGCCTTCCTCTCCACATCGCGTTTCTCAATGATGTAGTTGGTGATGGCAGAACCACCATCATCCTCAGGACAAAACCAGTTCAGCTTGCAGGAGTCGCTAGTAAGGTTCTCTGCGGTGAAGGGTACGCCAACTGGACCAGGGACATCTGAGGAAGAACATGAAAGATTGTGAGACTTCTGTTCTATTTGTGGTAACATGCATGGTTGTTATTGAGCTGCTACAGGGACAGCAGAGAACAAATAAAAATAAGTTGTGTACAAGAGATAATAACTTGTGTACACAAGATTGTTTCTCCACATTACAATCTAATTAAAGTATCTCAACTTGAGTATCACACACACTTCTTTATGTGTCGTCCTGGTTCTGCATGTGTATGAGTTCCTATCTTATTTATTGATTCTTTCCTGTAAATTCTACACACTTACCCAGGACATCAACAATGATAGATCTCTTCTTTTCTCCTCCTGAGTTAGCAGCAGTCAGAGTATAGACTCCTTGGTGTCTTCTGGTGCAGGGCTTGATGACCAGCGATGAGCTGATGGCGGTGGTCTCAACTGCACTTTCTGGTGGTAGAGCACCGTCATCACGGCTCCATGTGATCTTTGGAGCAGGCTGGCCAGACACAAAGGCCAGGATGCGGATCACACCACCGGCATGGACTACCATCCTTTCCTTCACTGTGGCATCAAGGTCAACCTCAGGAGCAACTGTGATAGGCATAAAAACATAATATTATCATTCCATTTATCCCAAACAGATCAACTAGATCACAATTTCAGGGAGCAGATGAAGAATTTAAAACCATGATATTATCATATGTGGATATAAACAGGTCAATAAAGAAAAGCTCTCCTAAAACAAGAGATCATAATTTCAAGAAGGAGAAATTTAAGAAGTTAACTCACTTGTTCTGTCTTCAACCTTAATAGCGTCTGGGACTTCACCGGGTTCGCTGGGGCCTGCAGCATTCAATGCTGTCACTCTAAACTTGTAGAATCCACCGGTCTTCAATCCAGTAATGACCAACTTGGTGCTTCTGTGCTCCTTGTCTTTAGCCTGAAACAAAAACATATGTTATGTAAAACTTGTGCACATACAGGTTACCTTATTGGTGAAAAAAACATTCAAATTACAAAAACAATCATTATACTTACTTTAACCCATTTGTCTGTTCCATCCTCTGAGTATTCAACAATGTATCCCGTGATCTTAGATCCACCATCCTTCAGAGGTGGGATCCAGACTAGATCCACTGATGACTTGGTCCAGTCTGTGACCTTTGGTGTTGGAGGTCCAGGGACGGCTACACAATAAAATTCAAACCATGTTTAAAACACTGAAATATAAATCTGTGCAATAAGCTATCAAAAACAAAAAAAACTACAAGTAGGCATTGGTCTGAAGCCGAAAAAGGAAGGACATTCACATGAGCACCACCCATCCACCCATGCTCAACCAAGGTCTTCCAGCACACAGCTTTGAACTACTACAGTAGATATGTTGGTCTATTGTTCTTCAGAAAATGGCTGAATCTCAAACCGAACACTTCAAACCCACTGGGCACAGAATTATTTTATTTTTATATATTAACTTTATTTAACTAGGCAAGTCAGTTAAGAACAAATTCTTATTTACAATGACGGCCTACCTCAGGCCAATTGTGCACCACCCTATGGGACTCCCAGTCACAACTGGACGTGATGCAGCCTGGATTTGAACCAGGGACTGCAGTGACACCTCTTGCAGTGCCTTAGACCGCTGTGCCACTCGGGAGCACAGATGTCAATTTAATGGCTATTCTACGTTGGTTCAACGTAATTTCATTGAAATGACGTGGAAACAAGTTTGATTCAACCAGTGTGTGCCCAGTGGGAACACTCGATCACTTGATATGCGCGTTCATGAGTCAATCAAGTACGTTTCAAAAATAGTCTGAATAAGTCAACATAAATCAAGAAATCTTAAAACATCTACAATTATTTGCAGAGCTGGTCTTAGTCGCACATCTAGCAAAGGACTGTAGTGCTTGAAGGGGTGTTATTTCTGATGTTTCATAATGTACACAAAAGCTAGCTAGCTAATGGACAAGTTCTCTAGCTAGCTTACCCTGAGCCAGCCACTTTATATGAAACGAAATTGCAGCTAACCACGTCTAGCTAGCAGCAAGCAGTCTACAACAAGCCAAATCAGCTGATGCAATCACTGGCGACTGATAGACTTGCACATATTCTGTGCTGAAGTAGAGAGATGTAATTGTCTTTTTACAACTCTGTTGTCACTCCCTGAGTGCACTGCCCATGTTTCATAGCAAGTCATGCTAGCTACTACAAGACCGCTCCCAGGAGAATGTGCACAAATAGATTTTATAATGTGGAATATTGGTAAGTGGCAGTTGGGATGTCGAGCGTGCATCGTCTCAATGCTCATTTTGGTCAAAACACTTGCAGACTCGATTGATCACTATCGAACACATCAGCAAGTGGCCACTCGATAAAGGGCTTAAGGACGATTCAGCCAATGTGTATGCAGGTTGATTAGGCTTCAAACCTTCTCAAACAGTTATTCTAATTCCTAATTATATGGCAGCAGCTGTGTTGTTGCCAAACAACTGAGTTGTTTGACCCGGTGCTAGAACTCTGAGCTTCGGCCGAAAAAGATGTTAGCATTGTCAGAAATGCTACAAAAAGGTAGCATATCATTGGTTCTTAATGGACCGAAATGGGCACATGAGAGCGATAAATTATACATTTAATAAAAACTGTTGCACCCACAAACTTAGTCAATCCAATGGATGCTATGGTCACTTTATGGATGCTTTATGGATGTTAATCTGACGTCTAAAATTTAAACTAGGTGTTTGCAGAAAATGCTATGTAAACTCAATTGCCAACGATCCTGTTATAATTTCGGTTTGTGGTTCTCAGCCGGACGGGTCATGATGAGCGGCAGGGAGTGTGGTGTGTACCTCTAAGTGAATTTGCAAATTTTCATCGACATTAGTGTCATATTCACTAAGATATGATGGTTGAGAGATTTATATTTAACATTGAGCTTCAACCAATGCCATACTTAAGTATCGTACTGTCAACTGGTGCAACCTTTACAAACTTGCCTTAAGCCAAGTGAGATGGAGGACAGTTGTCAAGGGCCTATGCTATTTTAAACAGCCAAGGGCAGAAGTAAAATCAAGTATCATACAATACTTACAGATAGGATCTCTGGCAAAGATGGGGTCGGTGCACGCGCTAGGAGGTCCACATCCTGCTGCGTTGATAGCTGTGACCCGGAAGAGGTACTGTGACCCCTCAATGAGTCCAGTCACATTATGGGACACCCCGAAAGCCATGGCCCGGATGGGGTCGCGCGTCACCCTGTTCCAGCGCTTAGAGGTGGTTTCCTTACGCTCCAGCCAATAGCCAGTCACTGGACTGCCTCCATCGTCTTCTGGTTCTTCCCAGTTGACCATCATAGAATCATGGTCAACAGCTGAAATGGTTGGCTTTTCGCATTGGCCGGGAACAGCTTTATAAAAAACAAACAAACATGAATTCTGTTAATCTTGACTTCAACATTCTCAGGTTTTTCATCAGACTTGTGTATTATGATATGAATGGTCACTGTAAAGCACTTTGTGACAACTATGAATGAAAAAAAGGGCTTTCTACATACATCTGATTGATTGATGCAAATCCTTTCATGAAAACATAATATTTTGCTCTCTACACTTACCATAGAGTTTCCTGGCTTCTTCAGGTTCACTGTCCAGAGGCTCTCCAACTCCATATTTGTTCTGAGCACAAATTCGGAACACATACTCATGCCCTTCCATCAGGCCCTCCACCG
This sequence comes from Salvelinus sp. IW2-2015, assembly GCF_002910315.2. Lineage (NCBI taxonomy): Eukaryota > Metazoa > Chordata > Actinopteri > Salmoniformes > Salmonidae > Salvelinus > Salvelinus sp. IW2-2015. The sequence continues at coordinate 27,619,226 of NC_036839.1, forward strand.
TCCAGATACGCTCCTTGGGTTCGTTGGTCACAGGGATCCATGTCTTCCTGTTGGCTACACGCCTCTCAATGACGTAGTTGGTCACTTTGGAGCCACCGTCATCCTTAGGTGGCAGCCATGACAGGGTGATCTTCTCAGCGTCGACCTCCTCAAACTTCACAGGACCGGATGGTGGTCCAGGACGTCCTGAAGAAAGGAAGCGATACCATTTGTTAAGTGAAAATAAAACTTTTAATAATGTAATTTGTTGATTTTTTGGGCTGTGAAAATATGATAATAAAGCATGTTGAATTTCAACATTGATATGTAAGTCTGCCTGGATAAGAGCATCTGCTAAATTACTAAAATGTAAAGAAGAAGTTTACCCAAGACGTTGAGTCTCATCTCCTTGGAGGCCTTTCCTAGGCTGTTACTGGCTGTGATAGTGTAGAGGCCTGTATCTGAGCGCTTTCCCTGCTGGATCAGCAGTATACAGCTATCATCAGACACAATCTTGTTGATGTGCTCGTCATATGCAACCTCAACCTTGTCGTCACCCTTGTGGGCTGGAGCCTTGAGCCAGGTGAGAGTGGGGAATGGACAGCCCCTGATCTTTGCCTTGATGCTGATATCAGCTCCTTGTTCAACCTCCATGAACTCCTCCAGTTCAATAGCAGGAGCACCTGAGAGATAAACAATGGCATCCATTTTAGAAAATCACTTATTTTCTTTTAGACACTAAACACCTTTTAACACCTAACTCCAGAGGCGTCATGCCCATAGGGGGCACATGGGAATGTGCCCCTTCAGATTTGTCCTCTTAAAAAATATCTATATATACTGTATATACATGTATATTTTTCTCTATCTCTGTAATACTATTAGCCACCTAGTAATTTTATGAAGTTGGCTTTAGCTATCCCAAATAAGTTCCCAAACTCGTAACTAGCTACCAAGAAGCGATTTCAGGTAAATCGATCAAGTTAGAGTAGATAGCTTGTATAACTATCTTAGCTGGCATGCCTGCTGGCAAGGTTGGTAGATTTTAGAAATGCAAGCAATAACTAAATGTACTGACTAAGACTCATTCCTTTAAATATTACCCAGATTTCAGCAGATATGCAGAGAAGCATATTTAGGAAGAAAGTAACCCCCAGTCAGGAGGATATAGACAGGTCAAGAGGTATGCTTAGATATGCAGAAAAATACTTATATATTTTTCACATAGAATTAACCATAATTATTATGGCTCTAGATTGCAGAAAAGGGCTGTTTCAGGTGTTTGAAAAATGCTAAATTCTCCAATTTACAGCCGGGGCCTAGCCCCCCTCTGGACCACTCCCCAGCCATCCTCAAACACTTTTTGCTGCCACAGATTTTTGGGGTGCATAATGCCCCTGCCTAACACAACACTTTTAATCACCTATAACACATAACACCATAGAACAACGCATTTGTTTAAAAACTTCTTGTGAATAGGGGGCGCTGTTTTCACTTTGGGAAAAAATCGTGCCCAATTTAAACGGCCTCGTACTCTATTCTAGATCGTACAATATGCATATTATTATTACTATTGGATAGAAAACACTCAAGTTTCTAAAACTGTTTGAATTATATCTGTGAGTAAAACAGAACTCATTTGGCAGCAAACTTCCAGACAGGAAGTGAAAAATCTGAAAACGATGCTCTGTTTCAGGGCCTGCCTATTCAATTGCTTAATATTTATGGATTTGCATGCACTGCATACGCCTTCCACTAGATGTCAACAGGCAGTGGAAGGTGGAATGGGGTGTCTAGCTTGATCTGAGGTCGAACAAGAGCTCTTGGAATGACGTGACCAGAATTTCCTTTCTCTACCTAGGCGCGGGAAGGACATCAACATTGGCTTCTGAAAAGCGTTCGGTATACACGGTGGATRTCTCCGGCTCTGATTTTATTTGATAGATGCGATAAAAACATCATAAAGTTCTTTTTTTCAACCGAGTTGTATCAGTTTATTCAACATTTATTGCGACTTTTGGAATTTTCCTTTCTTTGCGTCAGGAGAAGATGGGCATGTTCGCGCCACATGGCTAGCTAAGGTTGCTAATTCGACAGGAGAGAAGGACATTCTAAAACCAAACAACGATTTATTCTGGACAAAGGACTCCTTGTACAAGATTCTGATGGAAGCTCAGCAAAAGTAGGAATAATTTATGATGTTATTTCGTATTTCTCTGGAAAATGTTGAGTCCTATTTTCCGCACTTTTTGCGGGCGCTGTCTCGCTATAACGTAAGCTGTTTGTTATGGTAAAGTTATTTTTAAAAATCTAACACGGCGGTTGCATTAAGAACTAGTGTATCTTTCATTTGCTGTCCAACATGTATTTTTTTGTAAAGTTTATGATGAGTTATTTGGTCAGATTAGGTGAGTGTCCAAAATATCTCAGGACAATTTGGTGAATCGATGCTACATATTCACAATGTATAACCACGGTTTGCAGCTCAAAATATGCACATTTTCGAACAAAACATAAGTATATTGTATAACCTGATGTTATAGGACTGTCATCTGATAAAGTTGGTCAAGGTTAGTGATTAATTTTATATCTTTTGCTGTTTTTTTGCGACCGCTACCTTTTGCTGCTGATAAATGCATTTGTGTGTTTGGCTATTGTGGTAAGCTAATATAATGCTATATTGTGTTTTCGCTGTAAAACACTTAAARAATCKGAAATATTGGCTGGATTCACAMGATGTTTATCTTTCATTTGCTGTACACCATGTATTTTTCATAAATGTTTTATGATGAGTATTTAGGTATTTCACGTTGCTCTCTGTAATTATTCTGCCTGCTTTGGTGATATTTTTGATGGTAGCTGCAATGTAAAACTATGATTTATACCTCAAATATGCACATTTTCTAACAAAACATAAATTTATTGTATAATATGTTATAAGACTGTCATCTGATGAAGTTGTTTCTTGGTTAGTGACTAATTATATCTCTATTTGGTCGGTTTTGTGATAGCTACCTATGCGGTAGAAAAATTGTGAAAATATGCGGTTGAGTCTTTTGCTATTGTGGTTAGCTAATAGAAATACATATTGTGTTTTCGCTGTAAAACATTTTAAAAATCGGAAATGGTGGCTGGATTCACAAGATGTTTATCTTTCATTTGCTGTATTGGACTTGTGATTTCATGAAAATTATATTATATGATATCCCTGTCGCGTTAGGCTAGGCTATGCTAGTCAGCTTTTTTGATGAGGAGGATCCCGGATCCGGGAGAGAGAAACGGTAGAGGTTAAATGAAGCAACCATCTATACATCTTTATATCAACTTACGTGTCTGGTCTTGGATGACGACTGGTCCAACGGTAGATGATGGTCTGCTGGGGCCGGCTTCGTTCACGGCCTTGACACGGAACTCATACTCTTCTCCTTCAGTCAGGTCCTCAATCTTGAAGGTGAGGTCATCAATATCACGTCTGTTGCACTGTCTCCAGGACTGCTTCTGAGATCCACTACTGTCCCAGCACAGACGTTCAACAGTGTAGTGTGTCACTGGAGCTCCACCGTCATTCCTGGGTGGCTTCCAAGTCAGAGTGGCTGTGCCCTTAGTCACTTCTTGAATCTTTACCCTTGTGGGAGCATCAGGAGGATCTGAACAAAAATAATACAAGGACTGATTAGAAACTGCTGGTACAATATAACAGGTGTGTGTTCTATAGAACAGGTTGGCTCTGTGGATGAAGTGAATGTTGTTCACTTACGGATAGGATCTCTAGCCTTTGAATGTTCAATGGTCTCAACTAGTGGTCCAAATCCAAAGCGGTTCTCCGCCCGGATACGGAACAGGTAATCCTGTCCCTCAATGAGGTCGGGCACAATAAAGGACTGGGCAGCACAGGCTGGGTTGCACTTGGTCCAAGCTTTTCCTTCCACAGTCTTCTTCTCAATGAAGTAACTCTTGATCCTCTCACCACCGTCACTATCTGGAGCCTTCCATGTAAGTCTACATGTACCTCTTGTGATGTCTGTGACTTTGAGGTCTTTGGGTGGGCCAGGCAGATCTGAAAATAAGGTTTTGCCAATGGTTAGGAATCTTGTAAAAGACTTGGCCCATTTGTTTATCCACCTGTGTTATTTTGTTTTTACTTACCAAGGACATTGACTCTGACTTTCATGTTCTTGTGTCCAGCTGCGTTTTCCGCTGTGATGATGTAACGTCCGGCATGTTTGAGGTGGCTCTCAGGGATGGTGACAACTGATGTTGTATCAGTTGACACGATCTGAGTAGAGACATTTACAAAATACACAATGATTATTACATGAGACTTGAAAACATAAAAAATGGTTTGGATCGAACAAAACAAAAGTAGAAAATAACTATTCCTTTAAAAAAGAACAAAGCTTGGATTTCTATAGATTTCTCTATTGTATTTATATAGATTCATTACCTTTGAATCGATTGGAAGGATATGGATCTCATTCTTCTTCTCGGTCTCTGCTGTTCCATCCTTGAACTCCCATGTAACTTTAGGAGTGGGACGGCCGGTGATGAGAGCTGGGATTTTAATGGTAGTTCCAGCTCTGCAGGACAACAGCTCATGGGCGCTGACCTCCAGAGTAATGTTTGGTTCAGCTGTGAAATTAAAAAGTACATTAGTATAGTAGAAAGCATAGTATAGTACATCAGTAAAACTCAAATCAACAAGCCAAACTCACACATAATTAAGTGATAATGCCCGAGAAGCCGGTGTTTGGTGGATATATTGGCACGAGTCTCGTGCTGGTAAACCGTGGCAAAATGTCCTCCAAACACCAGCTTCGAGGGCATTATCACTTTTATACAACAGGTTACCAACATATTCAAATAATGATTCATATATTTTAATGAAAAACATTATTTTTATGAATTTATTCATACTATTTCATCCTTCCACAATATATAGTCCCGACACAAATCTATGGTTGCTACCCAAGCCGGCTGGTCGTTCGTTCTATCGGTTCAATTCCCAGAGACACGACCCTGTCATTCAGTCTTTTTGTTCTGTATCTATGGACACGACCTAATCGTTCATTCTAAGTGTTCCATTGTCATACTGGCTGGCTTGCTAGCTAGCCAACTACGGCTAACTTACAATTAAGTCGAAAAGGTGCAGCCAGAATAACAGCAAAGTAGCTGAATATTCATTTGTTAAAGCTGTTTTCTACTGACATTTATTTAGATACATCCATAACGATGAGCTAATGAAAATGTTCTCACTTGTCCGGACACTGTTGTTCAGAGGAGCTAGCCAACAACACAGCTAATACAATCGCTTCAAACTGAAGCTGGAAAAACTGCAAACTAGCTGCACTTCGTTTCCTTTTACTTTTTTCTAATGGTCTATTCTTTGTATATATCCATAAAAATTATGCCAGCTGATTCATGATTTTCGATTGTCTGAGAAACGCTACCTGTCTGTCTGTCTGTCTGGTCCAGACTCGTTCATTACTATGGGACAGCTGGGGATCGAATTTGATATTGAAACAATGTTGCAAATGTCGGAGAGACAAACAGCAAGGTTTATACAAATCTTCGCTGTTCTAAATTTTAGTCTAAAAGAAATGTGAGATAATGTCTAGATGCTTTTTATAGTGCCAGTTCAGTTTGTTGTCAGACAATGGCATAGAAGTTGGCAAGGCAACAGAGCTGAGACTTACTTAAGATGTCCTGGACAGTGATGTCAGCAGAACGTGCGCTTGGTTCAGATTTGCCAGCAGCGTTGACAGCGGTGACTCTGAATCTGATCTTCTGGCCTTCTTTCAGGTCTGGAACAGTGATCTCAGTGGAAGGGTGCAGCTTCTCAGGGTCACTGACTCTCTTCCAATCCAGGGAGTCTGTGTCCTGAACCTCAACGATGTAGCCCTTGACTGGGCTGCCGCCATCTTTCTCTGGTGGGGTCCAGGTGAGAGTGACGCTGGTCTTGGTCTTGTCCTTAACAACTGGCATTCCTGGTGCACTTGGGGGATCTGAAAAAAAGTCAATGCAAGTTTTACCCAAATGTAATTATGCATGTATTTAATCCTTATTCAAACAGAAAGTCCCGTTGAGGTCAGAAGATCTCTTTCCAAAGGGGAATATGTCATAATAATGAATAATGATAGTCTACTTGACATACAGTGCATTCCGAAAGTCATCAGACCTCTTGACTTTTTCCACATTTTGTTACGTTACAGCCTTATTCTAAAATTGATAAAATAGTTTTTTTCCCCTTCATCAATCTACACACAATACCCCATAATGACACAGCAAAAACAGGTTTAAAAATCTTTGCAAATTTTACAAATATCACATTTGGCAGCAATTACAGCCTCGATTCTTCTTGGGTATGACGCTACAAGCTTGGCACACCTGTATTTGGGGAGTTTCTCCCATTATTCTCTGCAGATCCTCTCAAGCTCTGTCAGGTTGGATGGGGAGTGCCGCTGCACAGATATTTTCAGGTCTCTCCAGAGATGTTCGATCGGGTTCAAGTCCGGGCTCTGGTTGGGCCACTCAAGGACATTCAGACACTTGTCCCGAAGCCACTCCTGCATTGTCTTGTCTGTGTGCTTAGGGTTGTTGTCCTGTTGGAAGGTGAACCTTCGGCCCAGGTTGAGGTCATGAGCACTCTAGAGCAGGTTTTCATCAAGGATCTCTCTGTACTGCTCCGTGCATCTTTCCCTCAATCCTGACTAGTCTCCCAGTCCCTGCCGCTGAAAAACATCCCACAGCATGATGCTGCCACCACCACGCTTCACCGTAGGGATAGTGCCAGGTTTGCTCATGACGTGACGCTAGGCATTCAGGCCAGAGAATCTTGTTACTCATAGTCTGAGAGTCCTTTAGGTGCCTTTTGGCAAACTCTAAGCGGACTGTCTTGTGCCTTTTACTGAGGAGTGGCTTCCGTCTGGCCACCACCATAAAGGCCTGATTGTTGGAATGCTGCAGAGATGGTTGTCCTTCTCGAAGGTTCTCCCATCTCCACAGAGGAACTCTGGAGCTCTGTCAGAGGGACCATCGGGTTCTTGGTCACCTCCCTGACCAAGGCCCTTCTCCCCTGATTGCTCACTTTGGCCGGGCCACTGTGTTCTTGAGGAACTTCAATACTGCAGATATTTGTTGGTATCCTTCCCCAGATCTGTGCCTCGACACAATCCTGTCACGGAGCTCTACGGACAATTACCTTCGACCTCATGGCTTGGTACTGTCAACTATGGGACTTTATATAGGCAGGTGTGTGTCTTTCCAAATCATGTCCAATCAATTGAATTTACCACAGGTGGACTCCAAGTTGTAGAAACATCTCAAGGATGATCAATGGAAACAGGATGCACCGGAGCTCAATTCTGAGTTTCATAGCAAAGGGTCTGAATACTTATGTAAATAATGTTTCAGTTTTTATTTTGAATAAATGTGTAAAAAATTCTAAAAACCCGTTTTTGCTTTGTCATTATGAGGTATTGTGTGTAGATTGATGAGGAAATGTTTTTATTGAATCCATTTTAGAATAAGGCTGTAATGTAACAAAATGTGGAAAAAGGGAAGGGGTCTGAATACTTTCCGAGTGCACTGTAGCTATTTTACAACATCAAAGAAAGAGTACTGTACTTACTGCGTGGATCAACAGCGAATTGACATGGAGATGCTTCACTGGGAGGTCCGATTCCAGCAGCATTCTGAGCCCTCACTCTGAACTGGTACTCAGCCCCTTCATTAAGACGGAGGACTGTGTATTCCAAACCCTTCACTGCAGGCTTGGTGACTGGAGCTCTGTTCACACGACCCCAGATCCCAGCTCCTCTCTCTCTTTTCTCCAGCCAGTATCCCTGAATGGAGGAGCCACCGTTCTGCAGTGGAGGCTCCCAGGTGATCGTCATGGTAGTGGAAGTTGCTGCGATGACCTTTGGTTTGCGAGGTGGACCAGGAAGACCGAATGGATCCTTGAGAACGACCTTCTCGGATTCACAACCGTCACTGATTCCGAACTTGTTCTCAGCTTTGATTTTGAATTGGTACTGGCCCATCCTGTCCATTTTGTACACCTAGAAGGAGTGATATCAATGCATTAGTAATCATCACCATCATATTATTATAAGTTAACTAACCATCCTATTGAAGGTGTCAAATGAAGTTGCCCCTAGATGCTGATCTTGGGCCAGTTTTGCACTTTTCCCCACTAGCTAATAGTTAAGGTTAAGATTCGGGGAGGGGAAGTTGATCTGTACCAAGGGGAAACTTAACCCCAGACCCCACATTAAAGCAGTATTTGACTAGTTTTGACCTTTAACAGGAGTTTGGACTAACCCCATATCTCCTATCAATGATATTGCAGGTGAGCTGCTCAAAGTCAGACTTCTTCCTGCTGGCGTCCCTCCTTTCGATGATGTAGTTGGTGATCTCACTACCCCCGTCGTCCTCTGGGACCGCCCAAGTCAGATAGCAAGACTCAGCCTGGATGTCAGACACCACAATGTCACGTGGGGGCAGAGGGCGGTCTATGAAGGCAAATAAAACATTATGAGAATATTGCGGATATTTTTTTGAAATACTAGTTATCATTTTTACTTATTTGAAAGACTCAAAATACTTATTTGAAAGTATCTATAATGACAATACCCAGATAAGTACCACAGTTTCTTTAAACTAGCAATCAACAGTAGAAACAATAACAAAGCGAACTCCCCACCCCTGTTTTGGTAAAAAACTAAGGAATTGGGCTAGAGAAGTGTAACCACTCTCAAATTCATAGACGGAGCTATGGATGCAAGGACTGACGATCCATGATATCAAAATTATAGTTTTAACCACGTTTTGAGGCTATGTTGTGTTTACATTTACTTTGTTGACAAACATTGGAGTAAACCATGTTTATATTTGGGTTATGATGAGGTAGGATAGTTGAACTAAGGTCATGAGGCATTTATAAGTTATATTCTTCAAAAATCATACACTGAGTGCACAAAACATTAAGAACACCTTCCTAATATTGAGTGGCATTCCCCCTTGCCCTCAAAACAGCCTCAATTTGTCAGGGCATGGACTCTACAAGGTGTCGAACGAGTTCCATAGGGATGCTGGCCCATGTTGACTCCAATGCTTCCCACAGTTGTGTCAAGTTGGCTGGATGTCCTTTAGGTGGTGGACCATTCTTGATACACACGGGAAACTGTTGAGCATGAAAAACCCAGCAGTGTTGCAGTTCTTGACACAAACCAGTGTGCCTGGCACCTACTACTATACCCCGTTCAAAGGCACTTAAAGATTTTGTCTTGCCCATTCACCCTCTAAATGGCACACATACACAATCCATGTCTTAATTGTCTCAAGGCTTAAAAATCCTTCTTTAACCTGTCTCCTCACCTTCATCTACAGTGATTGAAGTAGATTTAACAAGTGACATCAATAAGGGGTCATAGCTTTCACCTGGATTCACCTGGTCAGTCTATGTCATGGAAAGAGCAGGTGCTCTTTATGTTTTGTACACTTAGTGTATAACTAATTTAGTTTATTAGTTACACCACCACATTCACGAAAATGGTTCGCTCCTACAGACAGTGAGTCATGTGGCTATGGCTTGCTATATAAAGCAGGCAGACAGGCATTGAGGCATTCTGTTACTGTTTGATTGAACATTAGAATGGGCAAAACTAGTGACCTAAGAGTCATTGAGCGTGGTATTATTGCCGGTGCCAGGCGTTCCGGTTCCAGTATCTCAGAAACAGCCTTTTTACGCACGACAGTGTCTAGGGTTTACAAAGAATGGTGTGACAACAAAAACATCAATCAGCGGCAGTCCTGTGGGCGATAACAGCTTGTTGATGAGAGAGGTCGAAGGAGAATGGCAAGAATCGTGCAATCTAACAGGCGGGCCACAAACAGGCAAATAATGGTGCAGTACAACAGTGGTGTGCAGAACGGCATCTCGGAAGGCACAACTCATCAGTCCTTGTCTTGGGGTATTGCAGCTGACGACCACTCCGGGTTTCACTACTATCAGCGAAAAACAAGAAGAAGCGGCTCCAGTGGGCACGAGATCACCAACACTGGACAATTGAGGCATGGAAAAACATTGCCTGGTCTGACAAATCCCGGTTCCGGTTATGTCATGCTGATGGCAGAGTCAGGATTTGACGTAAGCAGCAGTAGTCCATGGCCCCATCCTGCCTTGTGTCAATGGTACAGGCTGTTGGCGGTGGTGTAATGGTTTGAGGAATGTTTTCCTGGCACACATTAGCTCCCTTGATGCCAAGTGAGCAACATTTGAATGTCACACCTTGTAGAATCCATCCCCTGAAGAATTCAGGCTATTCTGGAGGCAAAGGGGGGTCCGACCTGGCACCAGATGGACGTACCTAATGAACTGGCCGCTGAGTGTAAGTCCAAAGATTGATGAAGCAACTGCTGATTGCCCCGTTAAGACCTTTTGTAGCGCTGACACACCTACGTACGATTATACTAATATTATAATTGTATGGTTATCACAGATCTGTTTGCTGAAAATGTTAATGATCGCTGAAAATGTTTACCTAGAACCTCCACATGGATGATGCGGTGTGCTTTGCCATGGCAGTTGGTGGCAGCCAGTTTGTAGTCTCCCTTGTCTCCTCTGATAGTCTCAGGGATGCTGATCTTGGTGGTGCACTTGGTGCGGGCCACCTCCTCGAACTCCATCAGCAGTGTCTCAGTAGCCATGGGGATGACGACGTCATCCTTAGACCACTGAACCTCTGGCATTGGCAGACCCACCACCTCAGCAGGGATCTCAATAGCCGCTCCCTTCCTCACAATGATTGTATCTCTCTTGAAATGCTCCAAGATTGAGATTTCGGGGGGAACTATGATAACAGACCACACAAGGCATTTCGTTAAGATGAATACAAAAAAAGCAGTTTACTGTGGTTGCTTTATTATCCAAGACAAATATATTGTTTATGGTAAGGTTTATCGAAGAGTGTAACATTACTTACTTTCATCATCCTGTATGTTAGCACTGATTGGTTTGGAGCGTTCGCCCTCTCCCACCTCAGTCACGGCAAACACACGGAACTGATACACGTGGTTCTCTGATAGGTTCTCCAATTTGATGTGTAAGTCTTTGCAGAGCTTGCGATTGGCCACGTCAAACTCAGTTCCATCTGCTCTCATCTTCTCAACATAGTAACCCGTGATTGGGCTACCTCCATCGCTGCGAGGTGGCTCCCAAGCAAGAGCAATAGCAGTCGTCCACCTCTCGGTGTAGTGCAGTTTCAATGGTGGAGATGGAACAGCTGAAAGAAAGGAGTTCAATTTCAGAATCATTTTCAGATATTAAAATCTGTAAATAGAAAGAAAGACACTCCAGCACATTGTGATCGTAGATTCTCCACAAACAATGTAATGCATCTTAGAACCAGATAAGATTCTAACATCTTTGAATTAGCTTTTTTTTCTCCAATAACGCCATTTTCTTCACTCGTCATACCTTTGGGATCCGAAGCCAGAATAGGCCCAATGTCCGTTGGGGCGCCATCACCGTACTTGTTCCTTGCAAAAACACGGAAATCGTACTCTTCCTCTGAAAGCAAACCCTGAATGTCACACTTGCATGAAGCAGTCTCGATAGGTTGTCTGAATAGCTTCATTTTTGCATCCTTTTTCTCCACTACGTAGCCGATGACATCGCTGCCACCGTTATCTAGAGGATCTGCCCAGCTCAAGCTGATGTTCTTCTTGGTGACATGAGTAGTCTTCAGATTAACCACAGGCCCAGGGACATCTAGTTACAACCACACAAAAGGGTAAAAAATTAAGAGGATGAGAAAACTCAAGATAGGAGAACTATGGCCTGTATTCATAAAGCGTCTCAGAATAGTAGTGCCGATCTAGGATCAGTTTAGCCTTTTAGATTATAATGAACAAGATTATATAGACATTGGGGACATGATCCTAGATCAGCACTTCTCCTCTGAGATGCTCTATGTGAGCAATTGATTGCTTGCACACTTACCCATGACGTCAACTCTAGTGACAGCAGACTTGGTTCCACTGCTGTTGGTTCCAGAGATCTGGTACTTTCCGTGATCAGTTCTCTTGGCGTACTTGATGAACAGAAGGCTGTTCTTTCCTTCTGTTTCGATCACAACATGCTCTTTGTCAGTTTCAGCCTCATCCTTCATCCATTTCACTTCTGGTTGTGGTCTGCCGATGGCGAACGCTGGCAGTCTCAGAGCCTCGCCGGCTTTGATGATGACTCCGTTCTTCACAGAGGCATCAAAGTCAACCACTGGGGGCTCTGGGGACATAGACATAGAAATGTTTGTTTCATGAGTACACTCTAGGCCAATAAAAAAATATATAAATATTATATGGTAGTATGATATCATTAGCTCGGTGACATATTTGCATTATATGAGCTGACTGGTTGAGCTAAATGGTGAAGCTGAATGATTTCACTATATGAGTTAACTGGCTTGTTCTCTGGGGTCAACGCCAGGTTATTGTAAAGCACTATGTGACAACTGCTGATATAAAAAGGGCTTTATAAATACATTTGATTGTTTGATTGATTGATTGATAGATAGATACCTTGAGGCTCCTTCACAGTGACTGGTTCAGTCATGCCAGGTGCTCCCGGTCCGGCGTCATTGACAGCAATAACCCGGATGTAATAGTCAGCGCCCTCCGTCAGCCCAGTCACTGTATACTTCAGCTCCTTGCATCTGAACTCTGTACTACGTTTCCATTCCTTCTCTCCAGCCAGAACACTCTCAACATGGTAGCCAAGTATATCTCCTCCTCCATTGTACAGGGGGGGAACCCAGGCAATATCAACTGTTGTCGCAGAGGTATCAATAACTCTTGGAGTGGGTGGGCCAGGTGGCACTGTAGAGGCAGAAAGAGATAACTTGAGTCAATGCTTATAATATTGATAATAGTGTGTCAACTAAGGCATATAGGGGTGAATCCTAACTTCCACTTATATCAAATTTTCACGTAAGCTCCCATTGACATCAATGTTTGACTAAGTAATAAAAAATAAAAAACGTAGGATTCCACAATAGATTGTAGTGTTGGTATCTATTCTCAGATAAACTTACAGATTGGATCCATAGCAATCTGGGGATCAGTTGGGACACTGAAGGGTCCGGGGCCAGCCAGATTCTCAGCACAGACTCTGAATATGTATACCAGGCCTTCCATAAGACCCTCAATCTTCACAGAGAGGGAATTGAGCAGGAAGCGGTTCACCCTAGTCCAGTGTTTGCTGTTCATTTCCTTCCTCTCAATCCAGTAGCCCAGGATGGGACTACCGTTGTCCTTGGGCTCATGCCAGGAGATGAACACACTGTTGGCAGTCACCTCTCCAATTCTGGGTGTGTTTGGAGCATCGGGTGGATCTTGAAAGAATAGAAGGGGAAAAGTAGAATGTTGTAATTGGCAGTTAATGACAAAAACAAACACTTTTACCAGTGATAGTAAGGGGAAAATACACATTTCAACAAACGTTTATAACTGATAGTAAAGGAAAAACAGAAATGTAATTGTAGATATTTACCGAATTGGTTCTTGGCAACGACTGGCTCAGAGAGACATGAAGGTCCGCAGCCAAACTTGTTCTCAGCGGTAATACGGAAGATGTACTCCTTTCCTTCAATCAGTTTGGTAACAGGATAGTTGCAAACCTTGAGGGTTGAAGTTACCGTGATCCATCCGATATCTTCATTCTTGTTGTCTTTCTTTTCAAGGATGTAGTTCAGGATCTCACTACCACCATCGTCAAGAGGAGGGTCGAACTTGCAGATGACAGAGGTGTCCCTGATCTCCTCAAAGACAAAGTTCACTGGAGGTCCAGGCTTATCTGTACAAATCATAGAAAAGAGAATGTTGAAACTGTTGTTGATGGCTTATGCTCCAGGAGGAGTAAAATTACTAAATAAGTAAGTAAAGTTCTGAAAAATGACTGAAAGTAGTTTGTGATGAGGATCATTGGCTTACCAAGGACGTTGACGTCACAGTATGCAGTTGCAACACCATGAGAGTTCTCGGCCTGGATGCAGAAGTGACCGTGGTCAGCTCTGATGGAGTCTCGCACCAAGATTGAGGTCTCGCCCTTCTTTACAGCATAAGAAAGACGCTCATGAAGAGGGGTTACGAACACCTCAGGTTCTTCAGGTTCAACCTTGCCCCCCTTCTTCTTCTTCAGAATAGGCGGTACTGGCTTCTTCTCTGGTACATTCTTGACGTCTTCGTTGTTCCTGAGCCAGGTGACAGTTGGGTATGGAGCGCCAGAGATGTAGGCGTCCAGGCGGATCTCCTCACCCTTCCTGATGCACAGGCCATGCTGCAGGCGAGCATGGAGGGACACCTTGGGTTTTTCTGAAAGAATTGACAACACAAAGGCTAAACCATAGAAATAGATTGAATAGAACAGGTGTCCCCATTCAAGTCAATGATGGCATAATGGATAGACTGGTAGCCATTGTGAGTGTATCCATGCCAGGAAGTAAAAGCAGGAAGTGTACCCTTCAAACTGTTCTGTGATTTGTTGAGTCAACTCAACTGACATAAAAAAGACATTCCATTGCACGAGCTGCATCATTTCAATGAACATTCTACATTACCATGGCAATCAAGCATCAGTTGATAGAATATTCCAAATCACCATGGAAATTATTGCATCACAAGACCAGGCAGCCATTGCAAGTGTACAATACGAGTACAATACGAGTGTACAATACAATACTTTTCCAGTAACATTGCTAGGGTTAAAGCTTCCAAGCCTGTTCTATTCATTCTATTTGTATGGGTTAAACCACATGTTATTATTATACATACACTTTGGCCTCGATTCAATCAGATATAGCGTCAACTGCGTTGGCCGACATCCACATAGTGTGTTGGAGGTGTAGCTGTGGTATGAGCTGACCAATCGGTGAGCGGCTGCTCTTGTGTGTCACGAACCACTCCCTTCCTTATTATCCCTATACTGCGTTAGAAGTTCAAAACGGCAATATCGTTTAAGCTCTATCGATTATAGAAATAATGACAGGCTAATGCATGTTTTCATGTTCATTTGGATGGGGGGATTTATAGCCTATCAGCCTAATCGAAGTGTAGACAATAGTGTAGACAATAAAACATCGCGCATTCGAGTGTTTGAACTTGTAACGCGGCTGCATGAACTTCTAACGCGGCTGCATGGGATTTGTCGGATATAAAGTTGGGTGTGGTTTCGTTGCATCCAATGGCAGTTTTCACAATAAGGTAGCACAAGGATCCGCTTGTGGATTTCACAGCTCTAACACAGTTGTGTCTCCGACACTGGCAAAACATGCGGGTGTCGGCTAGCACGGATCTGATAGAATCTAGCTCTTGATCTTTCAAATTGGTGTACATCAGACGCTAATGACCTTCAGAGTCCATTTGGAGCGCTTTTCAAGGACCCAAAGGCATTTTACAATACAGAACAAATAACAAACAAAAATAAAACAATGTCAAAAAGGTAGCCATACCAACGGGAGCAGCGATCATGGTCATTGGAGTGCTGCGAGACGGCTCGCTGACTCCAGCAGCGTTCTCAGCGCGAACACGGAACTGATACTCTTTGCCTTCCTTCATATCCTTCACCACATAGGTGAAACCAGGCACCAGGGATGGGTTGATTCTCTGGAATCTATCACCGTCCTTCTCAATGCATTCCAGGATGTAGCCAGTGATGGCGCAACCACCGTCAGACACTGGTGGTTTCCAGGTCAGTGTGATAGAGTTGGCGGTTGGATCATGAGCCTCAACATCAATGGGTGGATCTGGTTTCTCTGTAAATAACAGGAAAAATAACATCAATACATATCTCTGCAATCCATAATCCACGGAGCCGAGAAGGGTTCATACATCCAACACATTCTCCTATATAATGCGTTCCTGCTCCTTCAAAAATGGTGGTGAAGAAACTATCAAGCAATTCTAACCAACTGTGAAAAGTTGGAAAGTGTTCCAGAACACTTACGTTTCACTTCCATAGTGATGACAGGGTTGCGGAGCTCCAGGAATGGCCCAGAGCCGACATTGTTGACAGCCTTGACCCGGAAGTGATATTCTTCGTTCAGCTTGAGATCGTTGACCTGGTAGGTCAGGATGTTTTCTCCTGACATCAGAGGCCTGAAAGTCTTATTAGAAGCCCCTCTACGCTCCAGAACGTAGTGGAGAATTGGAGTACCACCATCACTCTCTGGAGCCTCCCATGTCAGCTTGCAGGAGTTCTTAGTGATCTCATCTGCATTGATGTCCTTGCATTGGCCGGGCAGACCTGTGAATATAACGCAGAATATGCTATACAGTCTGTTTTCTGCATTTTAAGTAAAACATATTTTGACTTAACACCAAATATTTTCACAGTGAAGAATTCAAGTGAATACTATATGTGAATCTTACCAATAACTTTAACGTTGATGATTCTGGTGGCTGTTCCGATCGCATTCTCCAGAGTGACGGAGTATTCTCCAGCATCATCATGCACACACTTCATCACTTCCAGGTGGACACTGTTGAGCTCACAAGTCATCGACAGTCTGTCATCATTCTGTAACTTTGTGCCAATGGCAGTATCTGTGTGGATGATTTTGCTCCAGACCATCTCTGGTTTGGGGATGGCATTGTATGGGATGTTGATATGCAGCTTGTCACCCTCAACCACCACAATGTCTAGGGCCTCCATGTCCATAGTAGGAATACCTGAGAGAGGGGATAAAGAGATGTATATGTTACTTCCCATTTATTTTCAATAAGTGGCATAAGATTTATTTCCATTTGACACTTAGGGGTATGGTAAGTATGCTTACAGTCTGGATCCTTGGCAAAGACCTTCTCAGAAATGGCAGAAGGATCGCTGACACCAACAGAGTTGATGGCACGGACTCTCAGGACATATTGTTTCTCTGGCTTGATGCTTTCCTCTGCTTTGTATTTGAGCTCCTTGACTGGGCGAGTGTTGATTCTCATCCACTTCTCAGCTTTAGCCTCTCGGAGCTCAACATGGTATCCTGTGATGGGGCTACCTCCATTCTTCAATGGTACCTTCCAGGTAATGTTGATATGCTCTCTACTGGCACCAACTATGACCAAGTCAACAGGAGGAGATGGTGGACCTGGGAAGAAGAAAAAACACATTATTCACATTGGTTTCCTTTGAAAAGTAGTGGAAGGCGCTCTACCAATGTGAGAAGAGGTGTCTCGTGGAGTGTGAGCGAGAGTTGCACCTTTTCCTTCCTAATATTGATTGCCTTTGCCATGCCAAGACAAAGTTATATTAAATAATCATTCTACAGTATAAGATGAATATACATTGAGAATGTAACAGACAACTCACTTGTAGCATCCTCAATGGTGACTACTTCTGTTGGTTCACTAGGGTGTCCAACACCGGCCTCATTCTCAGCACGGACCTGGAACTGAACCTCAGTGCCCTCATCCACGTCTGTGACTTTGTAGGTGCACAGAGCGTCAGGGGTCTTTCCAGACTTCACCCAGCGGGTTCCAAGTTTCTCTTTCTTCTCAATGACGTACCTAAAAAGCAAATGGTATGTATTATTTTAAAATGGTTTAAAATTACTTAAATACAAATACTGTCATGACAAACATATAGACAATTACAAGTTTGTTATTCACTTACTTTGTAATGGGTCTCCCACCATTACTCTTTGGAGCTTCCCATTTCAGTTCAACGTGTCTCTTGGACACCTCCACAATAGTCAAGGCATAAGGTGGCCCAGGAGTGGCTGGAAAGAAAAAGATAAAAGCAAAGTTCATAAGTTGTAAGAACTACTCCATTGACTTTAATTCTCCATCAACAACAGAATGACTGAAGTGGGACAGGATAGAAACGTACTGAAAGTATCTTTAGCTAGAACAGAGTCTTCCAGTTCACAATAATCACTCTGTCCGACTGCGTTCTCAGCAGCCACGCGGAACACATAGAGAGAGCCCTCATTCAGTGGAGTGACAGTGTACTTCAGCTCCTTCACAGTGGTGTCCACCGCAGTCCAGGTCTTACGCCTGACGTCCCTCTTCTCAACAACGTAGTTGGTGATTGGAGAGCCACCGTCGTTGTCAGGAGCTTGCCACTTCAGCTCAGCGTTGATCTTTGTGATGTTGGCCACCTCAAGCCATTGAGGAGGTGATGGAGGATCTGTTGAATAGAAAAGGCTAAATGAAGCTCATATAATTTCCAATTCCAAATAGTCATCCAACTAGTATTGTGTCTCAAAGCCAGGGATCATCAACTGGATTCAGCTGAGGGACAATTTTTTGTTGAGCGGATGGTCAGGGGGCCGGAACATAATTACAAATAATTTGTAGACTGCAATGTGACCGCAAGAAGACCAAACATATATAATATTTCACAAAAACATAATAATTTCAAATCTTGCTTACATTTGTATACGATCACATATATCTCTCTATTATGCATGGGAATACTTTGGAACAGATTTCCAAAATTCAAATCACTTGGAGCTGATTTGCTGGTGTTTTTACAGTCTTCTGTCCAACAATAAAAATATTAAACATTTATAAACTTTATTTTTTCATCAAGCTTGGGGGGCCAAATAAAATCACCCACGATCAAATTTGGCCAGCGAGCCGCCAGTTGGGGATCCCTGCTCTAAGCCTAATTGTCGGAGTTAGCATCATGACTTACAGAGTCTTTCCTTGCAGACCACAGGATCGCTAGGGTCACTGGGCTCACTCTCTCCTGCGCAGTTGACGGCCTTGACTCTGAATGAGTACTCCTGTTTCTCCATCAAACCCTTCAGGAAGTGCTCAGTCTGGGGCACGTCCTCTGCTGCTCTGATCCATGCTTCGGTGCCAGTCTTCAGGAACTCAATGATGTAACCCTCGATCTTGGCACCGCCGTCGTGCTCTGGCCTGGTCCATTGCAGGAAGGCAGATGTCTTAGCTATTTCTCTGATGAAGGGTTTGCCAGGAGCCCATGGAGGATCTGGAATACAAGTAACATGACAGGTTTATGACAGGTCTTATTTTACTGATGATACTTGTTTTCTTTAAATGATAAAGCTATCTTTTTCATTTATGAAAAGAATATAACTAAATGATCAATATAACACAACATACCAATTGGATCCTTGACCAAGACTGGATCAGTCTCAGTGCTTGGTTTTCCTGGTCCTGCAAGATTCTCGGCCAAGACACGGAACTTGTACTTCTTCTTGGTAGGCAAGCCCTTCACCCTGAAATTAACATATTTTATACGACTGTGGATATACACATACAAAATCACAAAATGTAATATAATAGATAACTATAGTATAGTACAGTATAATTATAGAACCTAAACAGGCCAACTGTACCTAAAGGTGATGTCCTTGATGGGCAGCTTGTTGCATCTGATCCATTTGTCATTTTCTGGGTCGAACCTCTCGATCCAGTACCCAGTGATAGGACTGCCACCATCCTCATCAGGCTCGTACCATGTCAGAGTCAGAGAGTCCTTAGCAATATCAGAAGGCTGCAATCTGGATGGAGCACCAGGAGGATCTAAAAGACAACAGCAACACATATATAATGCAATAATAGAACAGAGGACTATGTTTAATGAATGACAGTGTAAAAAGTATATTACATTGACAACATAAATGTAAGATAGTAGATAACGTACCAAAGGAGTATTTGGCGATGATTGGCACATGCTCATTAGGGGCGCCGATGCCGTACTGGTTCTCAGCCTGTACTCTGAAGACGTATTCCTTTTCAGGGGTAAGTTTTGTGGCATTGAAGGTGGTTTGTTTCACCGTGGATGACAGTTTGGTCCACTCCTCTTTGTCGAAGGGTCTGAGCTCCACAATGTAGTTGGTGACGACAGAACCTCCGTCGTCTCTGGGAGGGTTCCAGGCCAGGTAGCAGGAGTGGTTGGTGATCTCAGAGATATCAAACGCAGCTGGAGGACCAGGCTTATCTGTTGGGTGACATTCAAATATTGTTATAAACATAAAAAATGTGTTGTTCCAAAGTTGTAATTTCATTCAATTTTTTCATTGACATTTAGGGTAAAAAATATATCGTACCAAGAATGTTGACATCAACAGTTGCGGTAGCACGACCACTACTGTTGACTGCCTCAATGATGTAGGTAGATGTGTCTTCTCTGACGGTTTTGGCGATAGACAAAGTGGAGTTTCCTGTCTTGGTATCGATGGTGATGCGATCATCTCCCTTCAGGACCAGGTCAGCCTTGGTCCATTTTACCTTGGGTTCGGGCTTTCCGACAATATCAGCTGGAAGCTCAATCTTGGTTCCGGCTCTGGCGGTCAAACCAGCCAGCAACTTCACGTCCAGTTGAATCTCTGGAGGCTCTGTTGGGATCAATTGGAAACAGAGTGACATTTCTGCAACAAACCAATGAGAGTTTAACTCAGGGCACGTGTCTTTAGGATTCAGAAAAGAGCTACGTAAATCTTATGTATTATTATCATGATTATATACATTACCTATACATCAACCCCATTATCCCAGAAACCCTAGACCCACTCCAATTTGCATACCGCTCCAACAGATCCACAGATGATGCAATCTCTATTGCACTCCACACTGCCCTTTCCTACCTGGACAAAAGTAACACCTATGTGAGAATGCTATTCATTGACTACAGCTCAGCGTTCAACACCATAGTGCCCTCAAAGCTCATCAATAAGCTAAGGACCCTGGGACTAAACACTTCCCTCTGCAACTGGATCCTGGACTTCCTGACAGGCCACCCCCAGGTGGTAAGGGTAGGTAACAACACATCCGCCATGCTGATCCTCAACACAGGGGCCCCTCAGGGGTTCGTGATCAGCCCCCTCCTGTACTCCCTGTTCACTCATGACCCCACGGCCAGGCACGACTCCAACACCATTAAGTTTGCTGATGACACAACACTGGTAGGCCTGATCACCGACAATGACGAGACAGCCTATAGGGAGGAGGTCAGAGACCTGGCCGTGTGGTACCAGGATAACAACCTCTCCCTTAACGTAATCAAGACAAAGGAGATGATTGTGGACTACAGGAAAAAGAGGACAGGGCACACCCCCATTCTCATCGACGGGGCTGCTGGTTGAGAGCTTCAAGTTCCTTGGTGTCCACATCACCCAACAAACTAACATGGTCCAAGCACACCAAGAAAGTCGTGAAGAGGGCACGACAAAACCTATTCCCCCTCAGGAGGCTGAAAAGATTTGGCATGGGTTCTCAGATCCTCAAAAGGTTCTACAGCTGCACCATCAAGAGCATCCTGACGGGTTGCATCACTGCCTGGTATGGCAACTGCTCGGCCTCTGACGGCAAGGCACCAAAGAGGGTAGTGCGAATGGCCCAGTACATCATTGGGGCCAAGTTCTCTGCCATCCAGGAACTCTATACCAGGCGGTGTCAGAGGAAGGCCCTAAAAATTGTCAAAGACACCCGTCACCCTAGTCATAGACTGTTCTCTCTGCTACCGGAGCGCCAAGTCTAGGTCCAAGAGGCTTCTAAACAGTTTCTACCCCCAAGTCATAAGGCTCCTGAACACCTAATCAAATGGCTACCCAGACTATTTGCATTGTCCCCACTCCCCCTCTTTTACAGCGCTGCTACTGTCTGTTGATATCATCTATGCATAGTCACTTTAATAACTCTACCCACATGTACATATTACCTAAAAAAAACGGTACCCCGCACATTGACTCTGTACCGGTACCCCCTGTATATAGTCTCGCTATTGTTATTTTACTGCTGCTCTTTAATTACTTGTTACTTTTATTTCTTATCTGTATTTTCGTATTTTTTTAAAAACTGCATTGTTGGTTATGGGCTCGTAAGTAAGCATTTCACTATAAGGTCTACTACACCTGTTGTATTCGGCGCATGTGACTAATACAATTTGATTTGATTACCTTTAGGATCAACAGCCAGGATCTCATCTGTAGCCCTGCAGGGTTTGCCTGCTCCCAGCCTGTTGACAGCCCTCACACGGTAGGCATACCACTGTCCCTCAATCAGACCTGTCACCTGGAATCTAAAGGGAACCAACAATCTGGTTAAACTGAGAAAATACGTATTCTCCCTTTCATTGTTAATAGAACATGATCAACTGTTAGTTTTAGTATTATTTAGTCACTGAAAAGTTTCAGCATGGGGTTTGATCAATTGCAAATTAAACATACTTCTAAAAGAATGCTAAACTATCAGGAAATGTACCGCTATCCAAAAATCTAAATCTGATTGAATTTGTGTACAACACAAATTTAGAGTAACAATGATAGAGATTAGGATCTTACTTCAGCTCAGGCAGTGGGTCTCCACATGGCTCCCACTTGTCTGTGCCACGCTGGCATTTGTCTACAACGTAGCTCTTGATTGAAGCTCCGCCGTCGTACTTGGGTGGCTCCCAGTACAGGAAGATGCCCTTTCCTGACTTGTCTCTCCATTTCAGGTTCTCAGGTGGATCCGGCACAGCTTGGAACAAACACATGGTTTACATTCTCCGATCGTGGTAGAGCTTGTGTATGATTTAGTTCAAGTGTACAAATAAATGTGTTACTGTAATCAGTTTCTGAGAAGGATAAGTACTCACTGGCAGGGGAGGACACATTGACTGGCTCGTCAATGTAGGCAGGCTCTCCTGGGCCACACTTGTTGATAGCAGTAACACTGAACAAATACTCTTTGCCTTCAATGACATCTGCCACAGTGAACTCCAGGTCCTGTACACCCATGCAAACCTGAAAAGCAATCGCAATATAAGTTAGTGATAGGATGAATGGAGAGCATATACATACAGACACATTTATTCCTTAGCGGTTATGGTTATAGGAACACTAATTTGTCATTCAAAGTGTACTCATAAGATATACCTTGACCCAGGTCTTGCGGGACACTTCCTTCTTTTCAATTTGGTAGCCAATAACTGGGCTTCCTCCATCATGCTCTGGTGCCTCCCACATCAGGTGCACATGGTGTCTTGTCACCTCGGAAACCTTGAAGTCTTTGGGTGCACTTGGTGATGCTAAACATAAATGGCAAATAATGAGCAAATACTGCCAGTACTACTACACGGTGAGAGGGCTGTAACATATTAATTAAGTTGGTAACATGAAGACTAGTTGTTTTTTCATCACAAGTGTATCACTTACCAATAACATTGACTTCAATCTCTCCAAAGGCACTGGTCACATCATTCTCCAGGTGCAGAGTGTATGTGCCTTTGTCTGGACGCACACTTGGAGCCACTGTCAGTTCTGTGTAGGTGCTCCTTGTAACCATGGACACACGGTCACCAGCAGTGAGCTCTTTATCACCACAGCTCCACTTGGCGGTGGGTGTGGGATATCCAAGAAGAGGGACGCGGATGACAAGTGGATGAGGAACAATGACCTCCAGGCCATCCTTAAATCCACTGAGATCCATGGAAGGTCCAACTAAAATGAAAAAACAACATTATGTTTACATCCACATTACATATTTGTATTTTGTATTTCTTTAAAAAAAAACAATTATGTTCTAGTATCTATTTTCTCTGTTTTAAGTTAACGTTGAATAACAACACACCATGACAATCGTCTGCCAAGAGAGGTCCAAGCTTATCAGCTGGATCTGAAACTCCGGCTGCGTTCTCTGCGCACACTCTGTAGTGGTACTTCATCCCCTGCTTCAGTCCAGATACCTAGGACAACAACAAAAGTCAATCAGTACAATGTAACGAGGGAGGGGAATCAATACAAATGACAGTACAAATTGAACAAACTGGCAACAAGCATATTTCACTGCTTGAAAAAAGAAAGTGGCAATTACCTTGTAGTTAAGGTCCTGACAGAGCCTGGCATTGCATCTGAGCCACTTGTCTGTTCCATCCTCACACTTCTGAATAATGTAGCCAGTGATCATGCTTCCTCCATTGCTGGCGGGGGTCTCCCATGTCAGCTGGACAGAGTTCTTTGTCTGGTCAGTGTAGTTGAAGTTCAATGGTGGGCTTGGTTTCTCTGTAATAGATTTGAAAGTGTTCAACTGTTATCTATGCCACATAAACATTTTCAGTTGGTCAGAACAACATTATCTTGACTCACCAATGGGGTCCATGATCTTAACTGGATCCGTGGCAGCACTTGGCTTGCCAATGCCAGCCTTGTTTTCGGCTTTGACACGGAAGATGTATTCCTTGTTCTCAACGACATCAGTAAGAGTGGCTGTGCGGTCCAGAGCCTTGGCGATCATAGCCACCTCCCAGCTCACAGAGGTCCTGTCACGGAACTCAATGATGTAGGAGGTGATCTCAGATCCGCCATCAGACTTTGGTTTTTCCCAGGAGACTGTGGCTCCGAACCTGTTCACGATGCCAACCACAACGTCCTCAGGTGCCTCTGGCACATCTGAAGTAAAAACAGAGAGATGATTATTTGTTTAGCTTTTGATGCTATAATGGTCATAGGACATCACAGTACAGTTGTAGTTAGTATTGGGAAAATTCATGCATTTGTATTCTACAGTAGTCAAGTATTGCTTACCAAACTTATTCTTGGCCTGGACAGCTTCGTCTGTCTCCACAGTGGGTCCACTGCCCACTCTGTTGCGAGCACATACTCTGAAGAGGTACTTGTTGTCCCTCTGGAGACCGCTAACAGAGTATTCTGGAGCGTCAGCACGGTCAGTGGCAAGGGTCCATGTCTTGCGCTTGATATCACGCCTCTCCACCACATATGCAATGATCTTGCTGCCACCATCACTCTCTGGCTCTTCCCAGGCCAGGCTGACCTCACCATCGGCGGTGTCAACCACTTTGAGGTTCTTCACAGGTCCAGGGACATCTGGAGATCACAAAAACATTAATGACCAACTTTTCAAGCCTCCTAAACTATCTTACTACTGTAGTCCATTAGATGATTTTCAAAAAGAGTAGAACCATGACAGTCCTAGACTTACCAATAACATCCAG
This sequence comes from Salvelinus sp. IW2-2015, assembly GCF_002910315.2. NCBI lineage: Eukaryota > Metazoa > Chordata > Actinopteri > Salmoniformes > Salmonidae > Salvelinus > Salvelinus sp. IW2-2015. The sequence continues at coordinate 27,644,160 of NC_036839.1, forward strand.
ATTGATGAATGCCTCTCCCTGTCCGTGTTTGTTCTTGATGACGATCTTGTACCTGCCCTGATCTGTCTTCTTGGGGCTCTTCAGCCTGTATTCTGTCTTGTCTGCGGAGGTGTCAATGTTCTGCACAGGCAGGCTAACGATGTTGAAGAACCACTCAGCCTCTGCACGAGGATAGGCATCGTAGGGGATCGCCATGACAAAAGGCTTTCCAGCGTCTGTGACCAGGTTCTGATCAGTAGTCTTGATCTTTGGCACAGCTGTGATGGAAAATTACAAGTGTGAATACAAAACAACCGTTTACACCGAGAAGTGTTCAAGAGTTCAGGATGGTGACTCTGACATACCTGCCAGTTCCAGCTTGGCTCTGGCATCCTTCTCCTTGGCAACGACTCTGTACTCTCCCTGGTCACGAGGCCTGACCTCACACACCTGGAGTCTGTGGACCTTGCCCTCGCTCATCATCTGGTATTTGTCACCCTGGACGATGATCATGTTGTTCCTCATCCATTTGACCTCAACTCTGTCTTTGTTGAGCTCCACCTCAAACACAATATCTGAGCCTGGGGGCTCAAACACATCCTGAGGTGGTCTGACGATCTCAACTGGGGTCTCTGTGAGAAAGAACAACATAATACATCAGGATAACGAATCTCCCAAAGCGTGATTGTGTATAAGAAAGCATTAGAAAATGAACAACTTACCTTCAACAAAGAGGCGGGCCCTGGATCGCCTGTCTTCCACACCGCAGGCATATTCACACTCATCGTCTGGTCTGCACTTCTTGATCTTGAGTTTGCAAATCCTGCCATCTTTTTCAAATGAGTATCTGTCAAAACACAAGCAAGACAACTTTTTCAGACCTTTCTATTCAATACTCTCAACGTTATCAACACACAACCATTCAATCAATGGGAAATTTGTACCTGGGTCCCTCTCTGATCTCACGACCATTCCTGTACCATTTAACAACAGCCTTCTCTTTAGACAGCTTGCAAGAAAACTCAGCATCCTCAAACTCAGTGATGGTCTGGTCTTTGAGTGGTGTGGAGAAGTCAGTGGGAGCTTCGTTGAGGATCAGCTCAGCAGTGCACTTGTCATCACCAGCCATGGCGGTGTATTCACCCTCATCGTCCATGACACAGTCCTTGATGGTCAGTGTGTGCTTATCTTTCTCCACACGGTACAGGATGCGTTTGCTCATGGTGATCTCCTGGCCAGCCTTCATCCATTTGATGGTGATATCAGGTCTGTTCACCTTGCAGGTGAAGCTGATGGTCTTCTTCTCTTGTGTCTCACAGTCCTCAAGAGGCTCAATAATCTTGAGCTTCTCCTCTGTGAATTCACATGATAGACAAGTCAGTTCCTCAATAACATCCTACAGTATTTGTATCTAGCAAAATTAAATAAGTTACTGTATTTACCTTGTACTTTGGCATTGGCATCGCTCTTGGCATGTTCACCACGATGATTTGTCAATGTAATAGTATAAGTTGCTTCATCTGCCTTCTGAGCACCCTTGATCCTCAGAGAGAACACGTTGTCTTTCTGGATCATGATAAACTTGCTGCTCTCAAACATGGTCTCCTCATTCTTCAGCCACTTAGCTTTAGCTCCCTCAGTGTTCACCTCACAGTTGAAGATGATCTCCTGTCCTTCCTTCACTTGCGTATCCTTGATGGGTGTGATGATTCTGAGTTTCTCTGTTGAGAGAAAAAAACTGTGTCAGCATAACTATCCTTTTCTATTAGATACAGAAGACAGCAATAAACAAATGATGCAGTATTTGTACAAGTACCCACCAATGACAAACAAGTCAGCTGAGGCTTTGGTAGTCCCAATGAAGGCGACATAGCCTCCTTCATCATTTGGTGTACAATTCTTCACTATCAGTGCTCTTCTCTTGCCATCACAGACAACGTCATACTTATCTCCGGAAACAATCTCCTTGTCACCCTTGAGCCATTTGACTTCATAGGTGTCTTTAGAGACTGAGCAGACAAATTCAGCCTTTTCTCCCTCAACCACCTCAAGACTCTGAGGCCTGGCAATGAACTCCGCAGCCAGTTCTAGAAGACCAAAAAAGCAAGATGAGTGGAGATGCATATAATTTGTATCAGCACCTTAACCTGCACTCAAACATATGGACATAATTTATATAATTTTAAAGAATGTATATGTTTTCAATTTACAGCTCATATCTGATTTCTTTACCATTCAGTGTTAATGTTGCAGATGTCTTGGCGTTATGCAGTCTGCAGTTATACTCTCCAGCATCCTCCATCTTGAGATCTTGAATAATGAAGATTCTCTTCCTTCCATCCGTGACCTGTTCATATCTTCCTCCTTCTGGTAGTTCCTGGTCTCCCTTCCACCAGGTGACCTCAGCGCTGGCCTTCGACACTTCACAAATCATCTTCACACTGTCTGTTTCTGTTCCCTCCACATTAGACAGGTTCTTGGTAAACTTAGCCTCTTCCTCTGCAAGGAGAAGATATTGTAATCAGTCAAATCTGTGGTTGATGGTATAGATATGAATCTCGTAGTAACTGAGAATGAAAACAAAGCCTTACCAATAACTGTCAGCATGCCAGAGGACTTGGAGGTCTTAGCGTCACATTCGTACTCTGCTTCATCATCGAAGACTGTCTTGGTGACCACAAGGATACGCTTGACACCATTGGCAATGATCTCGTATTTCTTTCCCTTTCTGATCTCGTTGCCGTCCTTGTACCATTTGACCTGTTTGAACAGACAACAATATATCATCAGACTTCTTGTGCATGTAAACCAATGTTAATTGATTCCTCTGTTTTCATTTAGGTAGAGCTGATTATTTTAAAGTTTTTTCATTCATAATCACTTACCTTGGCATTCTCACGAGACACCTCACACTCAAATCTGGCATTTTCCTTTTCTTTGACCTCAACATCATGGAGTGGCTTAGAGAACTCAACATGTGGAGCTGTAAGCAAAAATATATATTATATACTCTCTAAAACTCTGCTTGCGAATTCTGTTCATTTGCAATATTTATTTGTGTTGAATCATCATTTTACTTACGTTCAACATTCAGGAAAGCAGAGGTTTTGAATTCTTTAGCATCGCATGTATATGTCTTTGAGTCATCTAGAGTACAGCCATGAATGATGAGTCTTCTCTTTCGGCCATCAACAATAAGGTCATATTTCTTAGTTTTGCGGATCTCCTGTGTGTCTCTGAACCACCTGACCTCAGCGTTTTCCCTGGAGACTTCACACTCCAATGTAGCAGTGGCCTCTTCCTCAACTGTCTGGTCCTCCAGAGGTTTGGTAAACTCAACTGGTGGCTCTGTAAAGCAGGAGACCATTATATTAGTTGCAATAAAGATATACAGTGCCCTCAGGAAGTATTCATACCCCTTTACTTGTTCCACATTTTGTTGTGTTATAAACTGAATTCAAAATGGATTAAATATGTTTTTCTCACCCATCTACACACAATACCCCATAATGACAAAGTGAAAACATGTTTTTAGAATTCTTTGCAAATGCATTGAAAATAAAATACAGAAATATCTCATTTACATAAGTATTCACACATTTGGCTGTGATTACAGCTTTGAGTCTTTCTGGGAAAGTCTCTAAGAGCTTTGCACATCTAGATTGTACAATATTTGCACATTATTATTATTTTTTAAATCCTCAAACTCTGTCAAGTTGGTTGTTGATCATTGGTAGATAGCCAATTTCAAGTCTTACCATAGATTTTCAAGCCAATTTAAGTCAGAACTGTAACTAGGCCACTCAGGAACATTCAATGTCATCTTGGTAAGCAACTCCAGTGTATATTTGGCCTTGTGTTTTAGGTTATTGTCCTGCTGAAAGGTGAATTTGTCTCCCAGTGTCTGTTGGAAAGCAGACTGAGCCAGGTTTTCCTCTAGGATTTTGACGGTGCTTAGCTCTATTCATTTTTATCCTGAAAAACTCCCTAGTCCTTGCTGATGACAAGCATACCCATACCATGATGCAGCCACCACCATGCTTGAAAATATGAAGAGTGGTACTCAGTTATGTGTTGTGTTGGATTTGCCCCAAACATAACGCTTTGTATTCAGGACATAAAGTGTATTTCTTTGCCACATTTTTTGCAGTTTTACTTTAGTGCCTTGTTGCATGTTTTGGAATATTATATTCTGTACAGGCTTCCTTCTTTTCACTCTGACATTTAGGTTAGTATTGTGGAGTAACTACAATGTTGTTGATCCATCTTCAATTTTCTCCTATCACAGCCATTAAACTCTGTAACTGTTTTAAAGTCACCATTGGCCTCATGGTGAAATCCATGAGCGGTTTCCTTCCTCTCCGGCAACTGAGTGAGGAAGGACGCCTGTATCTTTGTAGTGACTGGTTGTATTGATACACCATCCAAAGTGTAATTCAATGTCTCATTTTTTATTTTTACCCATCTACCAATAGGTCCCCTTCTTTGCGTCACGCCCTTATCTGGTTCACCTGTCCTTGTGATTGTCTCCACTCCCCTCCAGGTGTCGCCCATCTTCCCCATTATCCCCTGTGTATTTATACCTGTGTTTTCTGTCTGTTAGTGCCAGTTTGTTTTGTTTGTCAAGCTTACCAGCGTTTTGTCCTGTCAGCTCCTGTCTTTTCCCAGCCTCTCTATTTCTCGTCCTCCTGGGTTGTGACCCTTGCCCGTTCTGACCCTGAACCCACTCGCCTGACCACTCTGCCTGCCCCTGAGCCTGCCTGCCGTCTGGTACCTCTGCCCCTATCTGGATTTCCGACCTCTGCCTGACCTGACCCTGAGCCTGCCTGCCCCCTTGTACATTTGCCTCTGTTTGCTGCAATAAACATTGTAACTTCGACAAGGTCTGCACTTGGGTCCTATCTGATTCCTGATACTTTGCGAGACATTGGAAAACCTCCCTGGTCTTTGTGATTGAATCTGTGTTTGAAATTCAATGGTCAAGTGAGGGACCTTACAGAAAATTGTATGTGTGGGGTACAGAGATGAGGTAGTCATTAAAAAAGAATGTTAAACACTATTATTGCACACAGAGTGAGTTCATGAAACTTATGTGACTTGTTAAGCACATTTTTACTCCTCAACTTATTTAGGCTTGCCATAACAAAGGGGTTGAATACTTATTGACTCAAGACATTTCAGCTTTTCATTTTTAATTAATTTGTAATGATTTTGAAAAAAATATAATCCCACTTTAACATTATGGGGTATTGTGTGTAGGCCAGTGACACAACATCTCAATTTAATCCATTTTCAATTCATGCTGTAACTGTCACGGATCCCTCCGGAACTTTCATCACGCACACCTGTCCCCTATCCCCACTGATTAGTATTTCTATATATGTGCCATTTGGTTTCCATGGTCTTGTTGATTATTGTTACAATGTCCGTTGGTGCGTCTGAGTACCTGTGCTGTGTGTTTTGGGCTTTCGTGCCCTTGTGGATTGCGCAGATGATTCCGGGTCTCGGCCCGTGTGTTAATCATCATACGCGCATGTGTATTTATTCGAGGTACTCCTCGCTCTTTTGTTTGGGTTTCAACCCTATGTTTTTGTTACATGTTTGTTTGGTCTTTGTCACCGTGCCTTTACACGGCACGTCGTCAATTGGGCTTAATAAAAACCACTATTACGCATTCCTGCACCTGTCTCTCGATCCTTCATGCCAACGTAACAGTAACACGACAAAATGCTGAAAGAATCAAGGGGTGTGAATACTTTCGGAAGGCACTGTAGATAAATGAACTGTACCCACACTTATGTAGTTGATCTTCTTCCATTTGAAAATATCTGCATGCCATGCTTAACTAGACAAACAAATGTGTGCTAACATGTTTAATAACAAGGACCTCTCTGTTTCAGCAAGGGAGCTCTAGTGGTATGTCAGGTAATCTCCATAATGATTTATCAAATATAACCTACCCCTGACAATGAGTTTGGCCTGGGTCTTGAAGTCCTTTGCAGTGAGCCCGACTTCCCCAGCTTCTGTCAGCTTGACATTTCTGATAGTTAGGCTGTGTCCTCTGCCTTCTGCTCTGGTGACCACCTGAGGAAATAAAACAGTTTAATATGTATGTAAGCCTTGTCTGAGCCAGAACGGCCCATAGGGCAGTAGTCTTTCTCCTGTATCTGTAGAGTGAAGCAGCTTTAAGTACACCACCTGGACGCCAGTCAAACAGATTGATAAAGCCTGATTAATTGTCTTGATTACAAACATGGAACACGTTGTTAATGACCTATTTTACATTTTAAACATACAGCTATGAAATATTACAGCAAAAGTGCAACACTTGGGTGGCTCACCAACTCTTGAAGCTGTTAAAAATAACTCAAGCAACGCTCACAGGAATGAACAGTCAAATGTTATCTCGACACAGATAATGCTGCACAATGACCTGAAGTGTCTATGTCCTTATATGTATAAAATATGTTGGTGACAAAAATATGTATTTTATTTCACTTGTGATTATTATGACTGAGGTAGGTGGGTTTTGAAGATATGTTTTATATTATAATAGCATATCATTTGAAGAGCAAATGTTCCACACTCAATGCGCTTAAGGTAGAAACAAAACAAAAACTGTGAACAACACATTAAAATATAGATAAACAATCACAATACATCAAAACATGACCTACTAATGCAAAACATAGACATTAAGCAGATTAAGCAAATACAAATGTAAAGCTATCTTGGTCTTTAGCTTGGTAGGTATTTAGTTGCGTTTTAAAGGAGGAAATGGAAGCTGCCTCCACGACATGTGCAGGTACAAAGTCAATTATTAAGTATTGTAATGTATTATACAGTAGTTTATGTGAATGCAAGTACTGTACTTACCCTATCACTTTGCTCTAAAGATGTGTAAAACATTTACTTAAAGTGATTGTAATGACTAAGGTAGTCATGTAAATTATTTGGAAAGCCAATAAAGAGCTGAATAATAGACATTTGGAAAGTCAACTATAAAGTATTAGTTGAATTTGCATACATCAATTCAAAAAGAATATCTGCTTATGGCTATACAGCAGTTGTGAATGTAAATTCTGCAGTACTTACCCTTTCACCTAGCTCCATCTTGGTGCTTCCCAAGAACCATTCTACAACGATTCCTTCATAAGTAAGTTCACAGTCGAAAGTGGCGGTCTCCCCGGCAGTAACAGTAACATCCTTGAGAGGCCGCATAAGCCCTATACTCCGCGCTTTAGATCGAGGAGAAGACATGGTTAGTTGACTGACTCATAAGAAACAAGTCCTTCTTTTACCAGACATCTTTGTATCCCAATTCTTAACAGGCATATTCTCCTTGGGTCCCTAAACCACCAGAACAACTAAGGGCTCGAGGTAAAATCGGGTTATCATGGACTGTCCTAGTTATTTGCATTTAGAGTGTCTTCTCACTGTGAATGTTGTAGCTCTACCAATCATAATCACTGACCACCCACTCCAGATAAGGCATGAGGCTTCTAAAATAGCCACAACACCTGATTGGACAACAGCTCTCCCTTGCTGAGCTTTAGTATCTTTTGCCGTCAGTCAACTAGCAAAATGGTGGAGTACAACTTGCACTAGCAAAATGTACTACTTGCCATACAAAAAGTTACTTGTCAGAGGAAAGCCATAATATTTAGTCAAAATTAAAATGTGTGTTTGTATGTTGTGTCATAAGATTCTCACCTTTAACTCTAAGCTGAGCATTGGATTTAGCATTGGCAGCCTGGAAGTCGACACCTCCGGCCTGATCCATGCGAACATTGTATAGGATAAGGACATGCTTTGTACCCTCCTCCTTAATCTCACAGTCCTGAAAACACAGATCACAGAAACATCAGTCACTACATGATACAACCAAATAAATGGTCTTGTTCACATGGGCTATTTCAAATAAATCAAATATTTCAAATAAATCAGTCAATACCACTTACAGGAGACTGATGAAGGGCCTCTCCTTTGAGTTTCCAGTGACCATGGACATCATCGGCAGAGATCTCGGTCTCAAACTTGGCAATTTCAGTTTCTGTCACTTCCACGCTGTACAGTGGACGAACAACCTTAATGTCACGCTCCTCAATGTCCAGCCTGGCTGTGGTTTTGTCAGAACCACAATCGCAAGTGTACTCTCCAATGTTGCCCTTCTCTGCTTTCTTCACTGTCAGCAAACGCCTCTTTCCATCGGTCTTAATGATCAGATTCTTGCTAGGCATGATCTCCTGGCCGTCCTTGAACCATTTCACCTCAGCAGAGGTCTTGCTAAGTTCACAAACCAGCATCACTTCGTCCTTCTCAACGGCAGTGTAGTCTTGCAGTTTTGTCACAAAGTAAGGTTCTCCCTCTGTCAAGCACAAAGAGGAAATTATGAGGAAATGTAAAGTTATGTTTAACTGCAGGCTTTATGTGAATTAAATGACTCAAACTAAATGACACCACAGTTCAATCAATAGCTTACCAAGAACAGTGAGCATGGCCTCAGAGCTCTTGCCCAAGGCTTCCACTTTGATCATGGATGTGTCATCAATGGACACCTGCTTGAAAGTCAAGGTGTGCATCTTGCCATTGTCTGACATGTGCACAACCTTGCTGGGGTGCAGACGGATGTCGTTCTTGTACCAGACGACAGAGATTTTGTCATGTGACAGTTCAATACTGAACTCTGCTGTTTCACGCTCCTTGACTGTGACATCCTTGATGGGCTTGACAAACTCAAGGCGTATACCTTATCACAAAAAAATCACAATTTCATTAATACAATCTCAAATATTTGTCTTTATTTATTATTTGATTATTTCAAAACGTCCATGATCTCAGTAATTACCTTGGATAACTAGTTTTCCTGTGGTCCTCTTGTCCTCAGCCTCAAATATGTATTTAGCTTCATCCTCATATGCGGCAGATTTGACCACCAGAGTGTGTATCTTTCCTTCATGGATAATCTCAAACTTGTCATCATTTTCCAACTCCTGAGATCCCTTGAGCCAACGGAAGGTCTTGGTTGGTCTTGAAATCTCAACCTCAAATCTTCCCTCATCTTTCTCATACACTTGCACATCACTCAAAGGTGTGATAAAGGTCAGTGGCAGTTCTGGAATAAAACCAATAGGCAACATATTATAGTAGATTGAATATCAGGCGTTCTATTAATTCAATGGTGAAAAAATTTGAATACAGAGTAGAAATGAGAAAATAGATCAGAAATAGAATTCTTACCTTTCACTTTCAGGTTGGCTGTACACTTAGCATTGGCAGCTGTGAATCCAACCTCTCCTGTCTGGGAGACCTTGCAGTTGTATAATGTCAAAGTGTGCTTGGCACCATCCTCAATGATTTCAATATCTGGGGAAGGTGAAAGGGTTTCTCCCTTCAGTTTCCACTGGCCATGGACATCATCTTCAGAGATTTCCACTTCAAAACGAGCGGTCTCGCCATCGAAGAGCTCAACACCATACATTGGGCGAGATACCTTGATATCACGAGCTGCAATTGAACACGGAAAAGAGGGCAATTAATTTAATCAAGAAAACAAAAGCAATATTTACTATTAGATTTTATGATTGTAAAAATTAATTGACTTACCTTCAATGCTAATGGTTGCCATGGTCTTGTCCGTATCACAATCACATAGGTATTGTCCCTTATCTTTTCCTTCCACTTTCTTGATAGACAACATTCTTTTGTTGCCCTCAGCCCTTATGGTTACCATCTTAGAGGCCTTAATTTCAGTCTCATTATGGTACCACCTCACAGGGACATCTTTGCTGAGTTCACAGTCCAGAGTGACCTCGTCCTTCTCGACTGCGGTGTAATCCTGCAACTTCACTGTGAAGTATGCGTCACCCTCTGGAACAGGAAAATGTTTTATCAATTGCTGTAGATCAAATAACAATAACACTCTCGAATGATGCCTTCTCTCCATGTTGCATAGCATAGAAGAACAATGTAGAAAACAAGAGATGAACAAAGAGCCATGAAGAGGACAAAGAGAATGAAAGAAAGAGGTACAGAGTAGGGGTTACCTAGCACCGTCAAGTTTGCCGTTGAGGGAATTCCTTTAGCCTCTGCCTTAATCTGGCAGGTATCATCTAGAGTCAACTCCTTGATTTCTAAGGTGTGTTTCTTTCCTTCAAAATGGATGAGCACAGTCCTGCTCACATGGAGTTTGATTTCATTTTTGTACCATGTCAGGGGTACCATCTCATGAGAGAGCTCAACCTCAAACCGAGCTGTTTGACCTTCCTTGGCAGTTTGGTCCTTTAGTGGTGTTATGAATTTGAGCCTCATACCTATAATATATTAGTTGAGTGCATAACAGTGTTACTGTCTTTGCCCAATAAACAGTCTTGTTGCCCAGTAAGATAATTAATGAATAAAGAATTAAGATGACAACATACTAAAAGCAGCTTATATCTAACACAAAGCCAGATCAAAGATTCAGCGCCATGTAAAACAGAAGAGTTAACTGAGAATCGTTTCAGCCAGTACTTACCCTCCACAGTCAACTGGGCTGTTGACTTTTTGCCCAAGACTTCAATAGTGTATTGTCCCTCATCATCAAATTCACAGTTGTTTATGACCAATATATGTTTCTTTCCATCATCAATAATGTCATATTTATCGCCTGTCGACAGGATGTCTGACCCCTTTAACCACATGACTTTAGGCACATCCTTTGTGATAGTACACTCAAACATAGCCTGTTTCTTTTCAGGTACAGACACGTCCTTCAAGGGGACTGTGAAGTCCATTTCCATTTCTGTGAGGTATGAATAATGATTAAGTATGACTGACGCATTATCGATCTTCCTTTGGATCACAGAGACTTTACAAACACATACAGCATATGACAGTATATATTGTTGATTTTTGACACTTTCTTACCTGTGACTGTGAGCACCCCACTCGTGATAGCGTTCAGAGCTTGATAAGACACTTCACCACACTGGTCAAGCTGAGCATTTTTGAGAGTGAGGAAACGTTTCTGGCCCTCAGATTTGATTTCAACCATCTAAAAATGTAAATACAATTTGAACAAAAGTGTAAATACATCAACATTTAAACAACATGTACTGTACATATTTCCAATCATTGTGGTTAGAATCCAGAAATATATTATAGTCAAATTATAGGTCTTACCGGTGATCTTTGCAGGACTTGACCTTTAAGTTTCCATTCTCCAGCCACATCCTCTTCAGATATTTCAGTTTCAAACGTAACCTCCTCTTTCTCAACAACCTCCATACTGGAGATAGGCTTCAAGATCTGAGCTTCACGTTCTGTAAAAGTAACAAAAATATTTAAAAGGATTCACTTCATGTTTATTTTATTTAAAACCTTATTTTACCAGGTAAGTTGACTGAGAACACATTCTCATTTACAGCAACGACCTGGGGAATAATTACAGGGGAGGGGAAGGGGGATGAAGGAGCCAATTGTAAGCTGGGGATGATCAGGTGACCGAGATGGTATGAGGGCCAGATTGCGAATTTAGCCAGGACATTGGGGTTAACACCCCTAGTTTTACAATGAGTGCCATGGGATCTTTAGTGACCACAGAGAGTCAGGACACCTGTTTAAAATTCCATCCAAAAGACAGCACCCTACACAGGGCAATCTCCCCAATCACTGCCCTGGGGGATTATTATTTTTAAAAATTAGACCAGAGGAAAGGGTGCCTCTACTGGCTCTCCAACACCACTTCCAGCAGCATCTGGTCTCCCATCCAGGACCAACCCTGCTTAGCTTCTGAAGCAAACCAGCAGTGGGATGCAGGGTGGTATGCTGCTGGCAAAGGCTATCATGTAGATAGCCTTAGTGGACAACATAACATACAATTGCAGACCGTAACATAACATACAAGTAACATAATATAGAATGTGCAACCAACCTCCAAGAGTCAGTTTAGCTGTGTATCTGCGGCCTTCAACCTCCATGGCATATTGCCCAATATCATCAGGTGATACTTTCTTAACTATGAGAGTCAGTTCTTTGCCTTCTTTCTTGACCTCAGTCTTGTCAGTGGGATCATTAGGAATCTCCTTGTCGCCATGGAACCACTTCCAGTTGGGGGTTTCTTTGAAGAGCTCGCATTTGAAAGTGGCAGTGGCCTTGGGTTTCACATGCTGATCTCTCAATGGTTTCTGCAACCAGTCTCTGATAATTTCTGTAAAATAAAATAAAAATTCATATTGAAAAATGGCTCCTTCTCATGTAGCCAAGACACAACAAGACAGGCACAGGACTACAATCCACATATAAAAACAAAGCAGGGAAGGTCGAAGATCAACTAGAGACGGTCCACAGGAACTGAGTAAAACGGGGGTCTCCTGGCAAGAGGCAAAAGCCCTCACACATGGTGGACCTCCTACAGTGCCTTGCAAAAGTATTCACCCCCCTTGGTGCTTTTCCTATTTTGTTGCATTACAACCTGTAATTTAAATTGATTTTTATTTGGATTTCATGTAATGGACATACACAAAATAGTCAAAATTGGTGAAGTGAAATGAAAAAAAATTACTTGTTTATAGATATTCTAAAAAATAGAAAACGGAAAGTGGTCCGTGCATATGTATTCACCCTCTTTGCTATGAAGCCCCTAAATAAGATCTGGTGCAACACATTACCTTCAGAAGTCACATAATTACTTTAATAAAGTCCACCTGTGTGCAATCTAAGTGTCACATGATCTGTCACATGATCTCAGTATATATACACATGTATATAAAAGGCCCCAGAGACTGCAACACCACTAAGCATGGGGCACCACCAAGCAAACGGCACCATGAAGACCAAGGAGCTCTCCAAACAGGTCAGGAAAATGTTGTGGAGAAGTACAGATCAGGGTTGGGTTATAAAAAAATATCAGAAACTTTGAACATCCTACGGAGCACCATTAAATCCATTATTAAAAATGGAAAGAATATGGCACCACAACAAACCTGCCAAGAGAGGTCCGCCCACTGAAACTCACGGACCAGGCAAGGAGGGCATTAATCAGAGAGGCAACAAAGAGACCAAAGATAACCCAGAAGGAGCTGCAAAGCTCCGCAGTGGAGATTGGAGTATCTGTCCATAGGACCACTTTAAGCCATACACTCCACAGAACTGGGCTTTACGGAAGAGTGTCCAGAAAAAATCCATTGCTTAAAGAAAAAAATAAGCAAACACATTTGGTGTTCGCCAAAAGGCATGTGGGAGACTCCCCAAACATATGGAAGGTGGCACTGGTCAGATGAAAATGTAGCTTTTTGGCCATCAAGGAAAATGCTATGTCTGGCGCAAACCCAACACCTCTCATCACCCCGAGAACAACATCCCCATCCCCAACACCACACCATCATGCTGTGGGGACGTTTTGAAGGAATTGAAGGTCAGAATTGAAGGAATGATGGATGGCACCTTCTAGCAGGACAATGACCCTAAGAATACTGCTAAAGCGACACTCAAGTGGTTTAAGCGGAAACATTTACATGTCTTGGAATGGCCTAGTCAAGGCCCAGACCTCAATCCAGTTGAGAAACTGTGGTATGACTTAAAAATTGCTGTACACCAGCGGAACCCATCCAACTTGAAGGAGCTGGAGCAGTTTTGCCTTGAAAAATGATCCCAGTGGCTAGATGTGCCAAGCTTATAGAGGCATACCCAAAGAGACTTGCAGCTATAATTGCTGCAAAAGGTGGCTCTACAAAGTATTGACTTTGGGGGTGGGGGGGAATAGTTATGCACACTCAAGTTTTCTTTTTTTTCTTATTGTTTGTTTCACAATAAAAAATATTTTGCATCCTCAAAGTGGTAGGCATGTTGTGTAAATCAAATGATACAAACCCCCCCCAAAAAATTATTCCAGATTGTAAGGCAACAAAATAGGAAAAATGCCAAGGGGGGTGAATACTTTCGCAAGCCACTGTATGCTCCCAAAGGGGACAAGAGGATGAAGTCAAGTATGTCAAGCTATGTAGCAATTACACAATGTTTTCCCCGTGCTTATGAATAGGCTAGGAATGCATTATGTAGATTGGTTAAAATGAATTTCTCCTAAAATGATTAGTGCATTTGTTTAGTTACAAATATAGATATTCTGTACATACCAATGATTTTGACATCTGTTTTAGTCCTGATGTCATCACACTCGCAAGCGTAGATCCCAGCGTCGTCATCTCCCGTGTCCTGGATTGTAATGGCATGCTGCATTCCAATGACATTGATAGCCACTTTTCCAGGGATGTTTTTAAGAGGGACACCACTTTTCTTCCAGACCACATCTCTCTCTTTGTTCAACTCACAGGTCAGGTACATAGGCTGACTCTTGAGGACCGACATACCATCCTCTTCCAGAGTCTTTACCCACTTCACAGGCAATTCTATGAGGAAAGAAAGTCATATTCCAAAGCTTACATTAAATATTACTTATCTTTAAGTAATCAAAGAGGTTGTAAAGAAGTAAAGAAGTTCGTTACACAGAACAAATATGTATGGACTTAGAATAAGTACCTTCTACTATTAGTTTGGCGGTTGTTGTCTTTTCCTTGTTGCCCAGCTTGGCAACACAAGTATATTCACCAGTGTCAGAAACTTGCACATCAATGATGAGCAGTTTGCGATCTTTGCCATCAGAGTAGTACTTGTGTTTTGGGCTCTCTCTTATGTTGGCGTCATCTTTCATCCATGAAGTAATTGCAGTAGAAGGCGAAACCTCGCACTCAAACGTAGCAGAAGCGCCGACTGATTCAGCCTCCTGTAACACTATGTCTTTGAGTGGTCTCGTAAACTTCAGTGGAACTGCTTTGAGCTGGAATCCAAACGGATTAGCATCTGGAGGTTTGTCTCCTCCAGCACCGGGCTTCAGTCCTCTACCCCGACCACCACCAGGTGAGGGGGTTTGCTTAGCTGAAATTGGAAAAATGTAAATGCATGATAAGTTCAACAACACTACTTTTGCTAAGACGTTTTGTTTTATTTTAAGAACTGTATTTTTTCAGTACATGAACATCAACATAAAACATAAATCCCCAGAGAGAAACCTCTCTTGGACATGTTGCCAAGGGCAAAAAACAAGTGGCATTACCGTATTTCCCAAAGAGGATGAAGAGTATTAAGCAAGTTAACAACACGATAAAACGCTACTATACGGACTATACAGAAGTAATATACGGACTCAAACATTCAAACACGTTTAACATTTAAACAAAAATACATAGTTTTCATAGTAAATAAGATATGATAGATATGATTACAAAAACCTAGAAGACCCATATAAGGATATAGGTTAAAGTCATGATATTTCTGAGCACTTTAAGTTTCTATATCTTTATCACACACATATTACCGACATGCATGTTTTTGTTTATTCTCACCTTGAATGCCTCTACCTCTACCTCTACCGGCAGCATCCTCTTTTGGTTTCCCATCTGAGTAAAGACAATTGCATGACTTTCTCATTAAGAAATAAAATATATGACTACAACTCGCAAAATGGTTGGACATTACACAGAAAACTGTGAAAGATGGGAAAGATGAATGGATACAAAATGGAGCACCATGGGCAAGATTATTGGACATGAGAAGATGGCATGGACATAGAGAATTGAACAAAATGCCAGACATTGACATGGAGAGCTTGAACACGCTGTAATGGATGTGTACAAGACAATGGAGACAAATATTAGTACAGCTAGACAATGGACAAAAATTACTGACTTTGATACTTGGACTACATAAAATTAAGACATTAAGATGAGGAGATGAAAACATTAAGATGGACATAGTTGGAAAACACAGAGTGCGGACATGGACATGGTTGGACAACACAGTGAGGACATGGACATGGTTGGTCTACATAGAATGAGGACAAGACGTGAGACAAAAAAGATTGACATGGATGGAGGTAATGAAAGATGGATGGCTAGCTCGACTGATAACTGGACAGATAGATTAATGGATGAATGGAGGATGGATCAGGTGAGACACTTCCTGAGCCATCAGTGGTAAGTTTCAGCAGCCATAATCTCACCTCTGCTGGCACCTGGCATTCCAGGGGTCTCACGTGCATCACCTTCCAAAGGTTCTTCTCCCCAGTCTTCTGTGGACCCAGAACTATCTCGAGGGACAAGTTCCCATCCCCAACCTTCATTGTCAGATTCCAGCTCCTTCTCTGGCTCCTCCTCAAAGACTTCCTCCTCCAACTGAGTTGAAATCTTTCGTAACTGTACAGGGGACAGTTCTTTCATTGCTGGCACCTTCTCTTTAACAGTTTTATGTGGTGCTTCCTCTTCTGGTGATATTTTCTTTGGAACCTTTTTTAGGGTAACACCTTCAAATGAATCTTTAGGTGAAACCTGTCTAGGCAGCTTTTTGGTGCGTTCTGCACTGGGCTTCCTCTCCATAATAATTTTTTCAATTTCTTTTGGCTTTGGTTTTTCAACCTTAGGTGAGGGAGTCTTTTTCAGTTCCACCTTTTTCTTAAGTGTCTCTTCATGCTTTAAGGGTTTGTCTTTTTCTTCTGGTTCTTTAGGCACAAGCTCCACCTTTTTTAATTGTGTTGGCTTTTCCTCTTGAGGACTCTTTTCAATTTTCTTTACAGGTACTGGTTTTGGAGGACTTGGCTTTTGATGAAGAGTTTTTTCAGCCTCTTTCTTCTTCTCAGACTCCTTCTCAGGCTTCACAGCTTCAGCTTTTGGTGACTTAGAAAATGGCTTCAATTTAACTTCTTCCTTCTCTTGCTCCTGCGGAGGCATTTTCTTCACCTTTGTCAGTGGTTTGTCAGACTCTTTGACTTGTTCATCTTCAGGAGCTTTGGCCACTGGTTTAAATTTGGCTGCCTGTGGCTCTTTCGTATCCTTTGCGATGGTTTCAGATTTCTTCATAGGAGCAGAAACTGATTCTTTAACTGCTTCATCTCTTTGTGGTCTCTCACTTCTATCGTAAGCAGCTCTGGATTCACTGTCTTTTTTGTCTTTCTCTGGCTCAACAGTTCCCGGTTTAGCAGGTTTTTCAAATGGTTTAAGCTTGACAGTTTCTTGCTCTTTCTCGTCTGATGGCAATTTCGATACCTTCTTCAGAGATGAACTAGGTTGGTCAGGTGATTCTTCCTTCAGCAACTTTGGTGTTTTCTTCAAACCCATTTTCTCCTCTACTTGGACATCTTTCAGAACCTTTTGGGATTTTTTCAAGTGAGCTAATGATTCCTCAGTAGAATCTTTTGATGCAACTTCTTTAGGTTTGTGAAACTCCACCTGTTCAATTGGCTTCTTATCGTATACTGAGGTTCTCTCAGCTATTTCTGTTGTTTCAAACATATACTCCTCTCTCTCATAACTTTCAACAACTATGGTCCTTGAGGCTTCCTGAGTCGGAACCTCCGGTTCAACTGTCTCTTCTTCTGAGGGTATCTGTGGCACCTTTTTCAGCTTAATGATATCCTGCTCTTCCTCAGTGTCCTTTGAAATTCTGGTCACTTTCTTCAAAGTTGGCATGTCAAGTATTTCTTCCTTCAGAACAGGAATTCTACCCTTTTTCTTAATAATAGTTGGCGCCGCAGTTGTTTTTGCTGAAGTAGTAAGATTTTGTATAAGACAGAGAGCAACGACCAACAATTATTCATTTGCATCACAAAACAACAAAGGACTCCAATATTAAACATTTTACAGCAATACTGTACACTCCACATTCACTCGGCAACAAAAGATTTAGGACAGTTCACGGGACATATTTTCAGACAGACAAGTTAAACAGACATTTTCCCAAGTAAAGTAAACTGGTATCTATCATGTATTTAAATTAGTAATTCATTGATCAAATGATGAAGCTATATTTTAATGTTTGATCTCTTAATCTGTTTACTATCTATTTTGCATTAATAGGTTAAAAATAATGCTTTGATATATTGTTATTGTGTTCTACCCTTTGATGTATTGTTGCAATCTTACCTTTGCCAGCTCCCCCGGGTGCTGTTACAGGGCCCTTATCTGTAGGAATGTAGGAATGTAAGATTCCAGTTAAGTTATAGAAGAAAAAATATATTGTAAGGTATTTGGGAAAGCACCCATACGTTTGTGCCTAATCACTAGGATAGGATGTGATATACTGTCTTATAAGAGGGGGAAATGTACTTCGACACACAGTATGGCTGTATACAATTAACACTGTACATTACACACTCAACATATACACTATACATACATTGGACGTTACCCATGTCATAAAGATTATACACATCTCTTACAGCCACATACATCAAACATTTACTATGTATATATATACACTACAAGATGCAGGGGTATCAATATTTGCGTTAGAGGAAGAAGTGTGTCATGCAATATGTTGACTTTTGATAATTTGAGCAATGTATTCCTTTTCACTTTGGTGAAGACTTTTTGAAATGTAATGACTCTGTAGCAGGTGTGTAAGTACAGGCAGTTGCATGCGACTTACCCATATTGCCAATATTTTCTGAGAAAAGAGTACTGCATGTACTTACTAGCCTGTACAGGGTAACTACTGTTAGTTATTACACTAGTAGAGTGTAGACGTGTCTCTATTCTAAGCACGCAGTATCAAGCATGCACATTTTGTTAGAAGTACACACTTCAAGTGAGTTGGTATCATGAGATAGTGACAAACAGATAAACCTCTAACAAGGTTTAAAAGTATGCTGTAGAGTAGACAGACAAACGAAGCAACATTTCTAAAATTAGGTTTCTAAGTGCCAGTGTAAAATGCAAGTATACATGTTGTATACATACAGGTGTGTTCACTCATACTACTTAAGTGCAGCATGTGTGAGGCTCACATGCTCTTAGGAACCTGTCAATAAGATCAAACAGACATTTGAAGAACACACCATGAATGACAGAAACAAAAAAGACTACCTTCAGGGGGTGAAGCACTAGGTGAAACAGGTGAAGGCGTTTTCATCGGTGGGGAGGATCTCTTTTCAGCTGGTGACATTTTAAATACAAGTATGCCAAAGGTCATAATCAGGACAAACAAGAGTGTTTGAGCTAAAATTTGCTCACCAAATACAAACATTTAAAAGAGCAGATAGACATTAAGAAAAAACTAAATTGAAACAAACATCAGAAACACTACCTTCAGTAGGAGACACTGTTTCTACAAGAGGAGCAGGTGAAGGCTTTGGTATCTGAGGTGGTGGGGAGGCTTTCTTCTGCACTGGTTTCACTTTAAATACAAGTATTCTAAGGTCACATTCAAGAACTGACTGCTTGAGCTAAGAGTTGTTAAACAAACACAAACATTGACAGAGCATAACAAGAATGACAAAAACATAAGAGACTACCTTCAGGGGGAGAAGCTTTCTCCACATGGGGGGCATCTGAAGGCTTTGGCTTCGGTGCAGAGATTTTCTTGTCTGGTGTCACTTTAAATACAAGTACCCCAAGGTCACAATCAAGAACTGACCACTTTGGCCAAAGACTCATTAAAGAAACACTGAAAGAGCAGACTAACATTTGAGGAAAACAACATGCATGACACAAACACACTACCTTCAGGGGATGCTACTTTTTCTACATAGGGAGCAGGTGAAGGCTTTGGTGTTGGGGGAGAGATTTTCTTCTCTGGTGGTTCTTTAAATACAAGTACGCCAATGTCACAATCAAGAAAATACAATTTTCACTAAGGTTTGTTTAAGATTTGTAAACAAACACTGACACAATGAAACAGATTGAAGAAGATTGAGACATGAAACATTAAGGACAACACTTAGGAAAACACAATACAACAAGAAGATGTAAGAGTTTAGTTTAGTTTTTGATGAAGACGTAAGAGTCCCTTTAGTACCTTGTGGACGAGTGGTATCATCTGTAATTGAGACAGGGACCACTTCAGGGGCGACCCTTTGGTCTGGACAAGAACAAGTATTATGCAATATTTAGACAATACAAAGATTTAGTCATGACAATATACAGTCCAACAAGGAAAGACGTAAGAAGAATACACAAAGACAGACAGACAAGATATAAGAATGAGGCCTTCAGATTAAATACCTTTGTGAGGTGTTGGAGGCTCAACTCTCTCTTCTTCTTCTTCTTCTTCTTCCTTTTGTTTGATTGTCTTCTGTGATATTTTAGTTTTATACGGGATGTCATCTTCATTAGGTGAAACAGCTTTCTTAGGTGGAATGACATCTACTTTAGGTGAAACATCTTTCTTATATGCATTGGCTTCTTCCTCAGGTAAGACAGCTTTCTTAGAAGGAATGGCTTGTACCTTAGGTGAGAGAGCTTTCTTAGAAGGAATGTTTTCCTAGGTAAGACAGCTTTCTTAGAGGAATGGTTCTTCTCAGGTAAGACAGCTTTCTTAGAAGGAATGGCTTCTACTTAGGTGAGAGAAGCTTTCTTAGAAGGAATGGCTTCTTCTCAGGTAAGACAGCTTTCTTAGAGGAATGTTCTACCTTAGGTGAGACAGCTTTCTTAGAAGGAATGGCTTCTTCCTCAGGTAAGACAGCTTTCTTAGAAGGAATGGCTTCTACCTTAGGTGAGACAGCTTTCCTTTGAGGAATAACCTTTATACTTAAGATAGCTTCTTTCTTAGTGGTAGGAGTAGCTGATTTCTTTGGTGGAACCACTGTCACTGGGTCAATGTGTCTAACACTATCTCTTTGGGTTGCATCTTCCTCTTTCTTTGCAACAATAGCTTGAATTGGTTGATCATCTATTTTCTTTATAGGAACTTCTTGCCTTACTATCTCAGTTTGTTGTATATCTTCCTCTTCTAAAGAAATATCATCCCTTACGTTTATCTGAGTCAATTCCTTTTCTCTCTCATATATCATAACTTTGTCTCCATATGATACCTCTTCTCTGAAACTAACTTCCTCTGCCAGGGAAATTTTCTCAATGAAACCTGTTGTCTGTGAAACTTGCCCTGCTTCAGTCACAGGATCCCTCTTCACTGAAACATCTTGCCTTACTTCAGTTACTGAAGCCTTCTTCACTGCAACTACTTGCCGTGCTTCGGTCACTGAATCTCTCTTCACTGAAACTTCTTGTCTCGTTTCAGTTACTGAAGTCTTCTCCACTGAAAGTTCTTGCCACACTTCAGAAGCTGAATTAAGGTTTGGTGAAACTTCTTTCAGCTGTTCAGTCACGGAATCCCTCTTCACTGAAACATCTTTCCTTGCTTCAGTCTCTGTTGTTACAGTTAGCTCAGTTGTTGAAGGAACTGTGATGGCTTTAAAGACAACACAAATTCAAGATTTGCACAAGAAGAGAACACAAATTCAAGATTTGCACCATACAACGGTGACTAAGAAGATGACAGTAAAACACAGAGACACTTTTACATAAAAGGTTGCCTGGAAGATGTGAATGTGTTTGAATTACGTTCGGAAAGTATTCAGACCCCTTGACTTTTTCCACATTTTGTTACGTTACAGCCTTATTCTAAAATGGATTGAATCTTTTTTTTCTCAAATCAATCTACACACAATACCCCATAATGACAAAGTGAAAACAGGTTTTTTGAATTTTTTGCAAATGTATATTAAAAACCCAGAAATACCTTATTTACATAAGTATTCAGACCCTGTGCTATGACACTGGAAATTGAGCTAAGGTGCATCCTGTTTCCATTGATCATCCTTGAGATGTTTCTACAACTTGATTGGAGTCCAGCTGTGGTAAATTCAATCGATTGGAAATTATTTGGAAAAGCACACACCTGTCTATAAAAGGTCCCACAGTTGACAGTGCATGTCAGAGCAAAAACCAAGCCATGAGGTCGAAGGAATTGTCCATAGAACTCCGAGATAGGATTGTGTCGAGGCACAGATCTGGGGAAGGGTACCAAAAAATGTCTGCAGCATTGAAGGTCCCCAAGAAAACAGTGGCCTTCATCATTCTTAAATGGAAGAAGTTTGGAACCACCAAGACTCTTCCTAGAGCTGGCCGCCCGGCCAAACTGAGCAATCGGAAGAGAAGGGCCTTGGTCAAGGTGGTGACCAAGACCCCGATGGTCACTTTAACAGAGCTCTTGAGTTCCTCTGTGGAGTTGGGAGAACCTTCCAGAAGGACAACCATCTCTGCAGCACTCCAACAATCAGGCCTTTATGGTAGAGTAGCCAGACGTAAGCCACCCCTCAGTAAAAGGCACATGACAGCCCACCATGAGTTTGCCAAAAGGCACCTAAAGGACTCTCAGACCATGAGAAACAAGATGCTCTGGTCTGATGAAACCAATGTTGAACTCTTTGGCCTGAATGCCATGCATCACGTCTGGAGGAAACCTGGCACCATCCCTACAGTGAAGCATGGTGGTGGCAGTTCATGAAAACCTGCTCCAGAGCGCTCAGGACCTCAGACTGGGGTGAAAGTTCATCTTCCAACAGGACAATGAACCTAAGCACACAACCAAGACAATGCAGGAGTGGCCACTCAATGTCCTTGAGTGGCCCAGTCAGAACCCGGACATGAACCCGATCTAAGATCTCTGGAGAGACCTGAAAATATCTGTGCAGCGATGCTCCCCATCCAACCTGACAGCGCTTGAGAGGATCTGCAGAGAAGAATGGGAGAAACTCCCCAAATACAGGTGTGCCAAGCTCGTAGCATCATACCCAAGAAGACTCAAGGCTGTAATCGCTGCCAAAGGTACTTCAACAAAGTACTGAGTAAAGGGTCTGAATATTTATGTGAATGTGAATTATTATTATTATTATTTATATTTTTTGCAAAGATTTCTAAGCCTGATTTTGCTTGTCATTATGGGGTATTGTGTGTAGATTGATGAAGAAAGCCTTTAGCGTAGCAACATTTGGAAAAGGTCAAGGGGTCTGAATAATTTCCGAATGCAATGTTTATCAAAATGTGACTTTCAAATTATCTGTAATGACTGCATTTTAGAATGTAGAATTGTAGAACACGTGTAATGCAGTACAATACCTTTTACTTCAGGGGTTTCTTTGGGCTTAGGTGTAACTTCTAATTTTGCAGCTGGAGTAACTTTCTCTGGTTTCTGGGGGACTTCTATTCAAACAAGTTAATAATAAAAGCAATCACTAAAAGGAGCTCAAAGTTACTGAGAATCATGTATGTACCAACGTGTGCTTTAGGAGAAGTCATGGTTTCTAGCATACCTTTTGTGAGAGCAACTTCATCCTCCTTTTTAGGTTTAGTTACTGGTGTTCTCTCAGGCGGCTCATCCTTCTGTTTCACTTTTTTAAGACATACATGACATTACCAAACAAATTGAAATACAGTACAAGCGTGACAGCACAAGCACAATATAAACAAAATCTTAAGGAATTCATTCTGTTCAAAAGACTACCAAGAGTTTTGAGTATGAAAGAAGAGTTCAAAATGGAAAGGAAACCATTTTTAATAACATCAGCATTTTCAATATCCAAAGACATTGAAATATATACCTTTCTCTGTGTGGATTTCCTTTGGTGCAGCTGGCTCTGCCTTGCTAGTTGCTTGCTGTGGCTTTTTAACTGCCTCTTCCTTTGGTGCTGCAATTGGCTCTGATTTGCTCATTGCTGTTTTTTTAGCTGCCTCTGTTGGTGTTGGTGCAGTTGGTGTTGGTGTTGGTGCAGTTGGTGCAGTTGGTGCTGCAACTGGCCTAGGCTTGCTAGTTTCCAGCTTTTTATCGGCATCTGTCTTTGGCCTCTCCGTTGTTTTAACATCCGTGATAACTTAAAAGGACATTCGTCAGTTGTTTTTTGCTACTTAAATCATCAATGGATGAAGAAGAGAAACCAGTATGTGCTAATCACACTCTAACGAGTGCTTTGCACATTTACAAAGAGCATGCTAAGTCAAGAAATAACCACAAAAAGACAACAATTTACAGAAAACATTACAAGTTCTGACAAACAAACCTTCAACATACTGGCAAACAACACATTATTTAAATCAAGAAACAATTAGATTTGTGGATTGCATAAGAAGAGTACATATACCCTCAAGGATATATGACTTTCAAGTACCTTTTGTTGGAGGAGTATCTGTCTTTTTGGGAACATCCTTAGGTTTAGGTGGTGGAATTGCAGATTCTTCTTTCTTTGTGATCTCGGGTACTTTTTTGGGAACAACCTTAGCTGCAGGTGGTTGAGGTGTGGGTTCTTCTTTCTTGATGATTATTTCTGGCACTTTTTAAGAACATTATGATTAAATGGATGATTCACCCAAATCACTAATTGCCAGCACATATTCGATGGACCTATTGAGTCAGCAATCCAATATTTGGGTTTGTTTAAGCTGTGGCTAAGGAAACCAAACAAATCTTGTGATTGCTGACTACAGATTCGAATATTGCTTGCTAATTATCCATACGATAATTTAAGAATTGTAATTTGGGAGAATTTGTAACAATTAAAAAACACTGCTAAAGAGGTTAGCATAAATAAGAATGAAGAGATAGCTTCGTCACAACACTTAGAAGACATGTACATACAACACAGCTTAAGATGTAAAGTATATTGCAACGAGTTAACATTTTTGCTAAACTATAAGCTTTACCTTTTTTTGAAATTTCCTCTTGTGGAGGTGACTCTGGCTTTCTAATGGGCTCAGCTTTGGGGTATTCCTCAGGAACTTTAAAGAACATTTGTTTTGTTTTAATGCTCAATAAATAATTCAGAGTGAAGCAAACAAAACAAACAAATGCATACATATCTCATTACAAACATCAATAAACACAGGTAGACATAAAGACATTGTGTTTGACTTGGACAAAATAATGCATACATGTCATACAAGGACAAGAGTAGGAAAGAGCATTAAAGACAATATATAACTGTACCTTTGGGGTGAGGAGCTTCTGGTGTCTTTGTGGGAGTGGGTTTTGGCTTTGGTTGAGCTTCAACCCTAGCTGCAGGTGCCATTTTTGTCTCAGGGGCCACTTTGGGCTCAGTAGCCATATGAGGTATGGGTTTAGGCACATCTTTCAGGTAATACAGAAACACTACCATTAGCAAATGTAAAGAATATACTTATAAAAGATTTAAGACTAAGAGAAAGCAAGAATACACACATGACAGTAAACAATTCAATAAGAAATTATCCAATGCTCTCAAGTGAATTACTTCACAGGCATTGATGAGACTAACAGTGAGTATGTTTCACCAACTGTCAAACCACAAACAATGACAAGCCACAAAAATATGGAATAAAATCACATAGAAAAGACACATTGAACATGCACAGAAAATGAGACGAATCAAAAACAGTTTATATAAAGCATTGGCTGACATAAAAAAAGGTGTAATACCTTTGCTGGGTTCTGGTCGTGAAATAGGCCGCTTTGGTTCAACATATTCTTCTAAGATAAATGAAAAAGTTACTAGACTTATCTGATAAAAGTAAACACATTTAAGATGCTAAGAATCAAACCAGCGTGCTATTCGCATTAAGAGATCAACAGACAAAGACACAAAGGACAGACAGAGAAAAGAGCGAGAGACAGATAAAGTAACAGAAACACACAACATGACTGTACCTGTAGGGGTAGGATAGGGCTTTTCATGTTCAACCAGTGGAGTGATCTTTTCTTCATGAGGCCTCCTTGCTTCAGGTACTTAAAAACATTGTGATTCTGTTTAAATGTCTCTCTCTGCACATACAGTACGCTGTACATTGTAGATCCTACATCCTACATAACTGATGACATCAAACATATTTGACATAAACCAAACATGTTTTACACAAATGAACAATCATTAAGAATGGTTGACAAACAACATAGAATTAAAGAGAAAGGAAAGAATGACCTTAGAAGCACAGGGTCATGTGAATACCTTTGGTCGGAGCTGGAGCTGATGGCCTTTCCTCAGGTTTCTTGTAAGCTTCAGGAACTTCAAAGATAATTCCTTCATTAGAATACTAACTACAGCACAAATACTACTGCCATATGCGCCAGTAGACACAAAGGGGATAAGTTAGTAAGTAGGCTAATACTATCGCAAAAACACTACTGCCTTACATGCCAATAGACAAAAACACAGTCAGTAACTTAGTAAGTAGGCTAATACTACTGCAAAGCTTTGTCTGCAGTAATTTGGTGTTGCATTAATACTGTGTTAATGAAAGCACTTTACATTTAAATTGATATTTATACAAATAGATATTGCCGCACATTGGCAAACTCACAGACAACAGCAGTTAT
The DNA here is from genome assembly GCF_002910315.2 of Salvelinus sp. IW2-2015. NCBI lineage: Eukaryota > Metazoa > Chordata > Actinopteri > Salmoniformes > Salmonidae > Salvelinus > Salvelinus sp. IW2-2015. The sequence continues at coordinate 27,670,287 of NC_036839.1, forward strand.
GTACAGTAGTTGGACAGACAAAAGAGTTTGGTTGGACGAACACATATAGGAGTGTTTTTCCTTGACAACATGTAGACACAATGGCCATTTTTCAAGAGAAGTTAGAAAGAAACATTGATTTTGGCATGTTTACAAGTTTAATTCACAGCCATAAGCGTACTGTCATAAGCTGTCTCGTGTCAATACCTTTAGGTACTCCTTCTCTTGTTCCCACTTGAGTTTTGGAAACACTTTCATCAACGGGTATCCTTTCTCCTGATGAAAAACAAGGAACAAACTTAGCTAAGGGCATTTATAGAAGTTAAAATTAACAAATGTAGGACTGACATAACATATCTTAAAAAAATGAATCATCAAATAGGATAGAAGAAACAACAATGCCATACAACATTTAAGGTAAATCAATAGATTTAATGGTGATATTAGGGATTAATCAATGATCCTGTATTTACAGTACAACAACTGAAGAAACACAAAAAAGAGGGATAAAATAAAAGTGTTAGTACAAGAAAACTAGGGGACATTTACATGACATACATAAAGTACACACACACACACACACACAACCTTTGAACCTATTACAGTTGACAAACAGAGAGATTTCTTGCCATATGCAGATATTTAGTAATTCTTGTTATTTTATCGACTGATACATGTTATCTCCAGAATACTGTTATTATACCTGTGTATGAAGAGAATTGAAGTTCTATCTTTTCTTCTTGCATTTCCCAACTTTCTTGCATTTCTTGCTCAAATTCTAGTTAGTATATCAAATGATAATAATCAATGGAAATAATACATTGTTGGAATGAGAGAATAAACACATCATCTTACTAGTGACACTAGAAACAATTAAACTACAACGAATAAACAAAAACAATGAAATTAAGAAGGAATGATAAGGAAGTGATGATGGATTGTTAGATTTTTTTGTGATGAGTTTAAGTGCCCAAACAACAGGCCCAACTAAAGGATGATAAGTATTTAATATTAGGGATGAGGTATTGATGAGGGATGAGGTCTTGATAAGGGATGAAGGTATTTATTAGGGATGAAGGATTTAAGTATGTATTAGAAGTCGCATGTGGGATTAAGATAAATCACAAGGTATTGTACCTCTCATTTCTGTCCTCTCCTCATAATAGTATTCAGCTGTTTCTTCTTTGGGTTAAAAACGGAAGAAATTCTTAATTGTACCATAAAAGATTCCAGTTTAGCTTATGTAAATGTTCAACTTAACAATTAACATGTGCCAATCTTACCTTTGTATGCTCGTATTGATGAATCTGGGACATCTAAGGGTGTTGTAATACATAAGTATAGATATAATCTGACAATATACACATGGTTAATGTTTACAGAATATTAGATTGGGGTGGTTATTTGCTATGGCAGTAAAACATATCCAACAAAGCCTGTCCAATAATATACCTTACATTTCATGTTGATTTTCATGTCACAAAGACCCTTAGTATAAAGGGTTTCAGAAAATTACTAAATATTTTGTCACAGTGATTGTCCAACCTATAAACTCTGTTCAAACAAGGTTGACGTGTGGTTTTACTGTACTTTAAAAGGTCTTTGGGAATTTTTTTTATTTGGTTCTACATTTGTTAATTTGGCATTTGGTTAATTTGAAAATAATACTCACCAAAAGGAACCCTTCCTAATTCAATTTCTGTGAAAGGAGGAAGTAAAGGTATTATAACACGAGAATAATAATTGATGTATATAAATGCCTATAGGCATATCTAGCTAGTAAATGTACAGACCTTTGCCTGAAAGGTAAAGTTCAGCTGTGCTTTTAGCTTCACCGTTGGGTTCCAACCGCGCAATCACCGAGTAAACGCCTACAGGATTAGTAATGAAGATTGCTGAGTTTCTCATTATTAGATTTTTATTTGTACGACTATAAAGTACATTTGCTTGACTCAAATCTACACACCTTCATCATCAGAGGTTACATTGCGGATGGTCATAAAGTGTCGTCGGCCTTCACTTCTGAAGTTATACTTTGGGCTCTCTTTAAGTTCCCAAGTGTCTTTGTACCATGTAACGATAGCATTGTCAAAGGACAACTCGCATTCGAAGGTAGCAGATTGGTTCTCATTCACTTCAATGCTCCGGATGCGTTTGGTGAAGTGAATTATGCCAGCTAAAAGCAGATCATGGGAATCACTCATAGCGTTGGCAGTTTGGTTTTGTTTAAAACTATGAGTAACATTTTTTATCTTAAATGTTACATCCTTTCTTTAAATAATTTATTACAAATATAATTGTGATTCTTAAGTGGGATCTTAAATATCGAAGTGAATCTATGTTAAATGCAGTAAAACATAAAGAAGTCAAACATAAAGAACAAGAACAAGAAAAATCTAACAAACAAAGATGTAACAAATACATGTACAATACGAGCAGCAAAGAGGTTAGTAAGTGATATCCTGGAGGCAAACTACATGATATCCTAAAACCAAACTATTTGTTCAAACTATGGTCCCTTACCTTGTTGATCTCCATCTGTAAATTAGTATGGGAATAAGAAATAGATCAATTCCCAGTATAAACAATTCCGTACATCTCTTTCATGAGGACTCAAAAAACATAAATGAGTACCTACCCCCAACGGTCAATTTGGCGCTGGAGATATGTGGGCCACATACAACACGGTAGTTTCCCTGGTCTTTGGTTTGACACTGCTTGATCTTCAAGATGTGACGGTCACCAACAATGCTGATTTCATATTTGTCATCGTTGTCAAGCTTCTGAGTTCCCTTGTACCAGGACAGGGTGATCTCAGGGTAGTTGATCTTGATGTCACACTCAAAGGTTGCTGTGCTTAATGGAGTGGTATCTTGGTCTTCAATGTCGCTCACCAGAGTGACAGGCTGTAGATAAAAAGTATTATTATCAGTGGATATTCTGTCTAACCTAACACATTTTAGTGGACGTATTCAGATAGTTCCAACACTTAATATATTAGGAACATTTAGTACCTCAGCCTGCATTCTTGATTGCAACTCAGCCATAAACTTGGCCGTATCCTTAGATCCTCCTCCATGCTCAGTTTCCTGGATCAGAAAAATGTATAGTTATAATAATATATCATATTCACAATAAATAGTTATTTTCCAGCAGGGCTCAACATTATGATAAATCCATAAAAGCAGAGTAGTTTTTGCTGCCCCAAGAACAGCTTGTGAAAAAGCTGTGGTGGGCAGCAAGCTATCCTGGATGACTTACGTCCCTGTAGGGTGAAACCTTTCCTGGGCCAGTGCCAATGTCGAGCAATGCTTAGTCCTAGATAGGCCATTTCAATTATTTATTATCTTACCGGTTTTCCACTTTCCGCTTCTTTCTCTCTCTTCAGCTGCTCAATGGCCTGAAGAAGACAACGGAAGTCAGTGATTCCGTATTCTCTAACAACTTTTTCATAGTCTTTGGGGTCCACACCCCTAAGAATCTCCACGAGGTCAATCTCTCCCTCCTTCTTTGGACTTTTCTGTTTGGATGGTGTCCTGTGTGTGAAGAGAGGGATATATATAGTAGTTAAAATAATTTCAAGTGTCTCTCATTAGATGTTAAAGTTATTGGTGGCATTACATATTTCTTTACAACTACACATACTTCTTCAGTTTTGCTCTGAAGTCTCCATCTCCTCCCCCAGTGCCTTTCCTTTCGTCAACATTCAGGTCGGTGCTGCATTCTATTTCTCCAGCTTTGTTAGTTGCGACACATCTGTACTGTCCGGAGTCAGATTTAGTTATTTCTGTGATCTCCAACTTGGCATCTGGGCCTTTCTGCTCAATAGTGATGCGTCCACCATGAGTGATCTGCCTCCACTTGCCCTTCATCCATTTCACGTTAGGAATAGGATCACCTCCAACTTTGGCAATGAAAGTTGCAGTGCCCTCTGTGAGTCAGAAACAACATAAAGTTGGCATCATGCACAAGCACAGTAAAGTATTTTCTAAGGATGTTGAGGTAAATGTTTAGATGTAATTGAGAAAAAGTTAATCATACTTACTCTCTGTTACATTGACACTCTGGGGCTCATCTACAAAGAACAAGTTGTCGAATCTCTTTGTTGGAGTCTTTGCTGGAGCTGGGGCTGCAGCAGCGGCCTCAGGTTTGACTTCTTTTCCTGAAATCAAACAGCATTTCAGTCAAGCAGCTGCCCAGAGGGAAAATCACAATGACATGTCAAATTGCAGCAACAGTATACAAAATTGGAATGTCAAGTAAATACTTTTTCACAATATGACCTTGTTACCTCTAATTGTCACTCTGGACCTTGCAAATTCACTTCCAACATCGTTGGTAGCCTTGCAGAGATAGTCCCCTGCATCTGTTTTCGATGTGCGGAGGACCTCCAAAGAGGCAGTGCCATCAGAAAAAACAACTCTGCAGTTTGTGGAGGATTTTATCTCCTTCCTGTCCTTCAACCAATTAATCTTCAGAGGAGGGGCTCCATGGACATGGCAGCTAAGCTTCAGGTTCTCACCCTCATTTACAGTCACAGGATTGAGAGGGATGTCGAATACAGGGCCCTTCTTGTGTTCTGGTGATGTTTAGTGAACAACAAAGATTTTTTTCATAGAAGCATGCACAAAAATGTTGACTAGTGATGCAACAGAATGCATACAAATATAATATGACAATACACACAAAGATACGTACCTGAAATGTTAAGTGACACTTGGTAGGAGGCACTGCCAGCTTCATTGGTGGCTGTGCAGGTATACGCACCACTGTCTGAGAGTTGGGAGCTCTTGATATACAGCATGGCCACGTTGCTCTTGAATTCCATTTCGTACTTATCAGAGGCGTGAATTTCACTGTGATTCTTGGACCAAACGATGTCAATGGGTTGAGATCCAGATAAACGACCCTCAATCTTCACCAAATGACCCTCTGTATCTTCCATTGTCTCTGCAGGCTTCTTGGTGAAGTTGGGGGAGATTTTGCGCTCTAGTGACAAAATAAATTATACATCAATAGGTTGAATTATGAAAATTCAAATTCATGTCCTTGAATCAAAATATAAGGCGCACTATAACAAGATGTAGATAAACAATATTATTTGCAAGCATTTAGGAATATTTTTTCTGGAACCGTACTGAAATAACAGGAAATACAAAAATATTGCAAGGTAATGGTAACCATATATACAACAAATTACAAAAATGTGTAATGGTAACCATACCGCCAACTAGTGTTTAATGTACCTTACACAACTAGTGATCAAATACTGTACCTGAAACATGTATAAGAAATACATGTAAGAAGATTTTTAAAAGATTTTTACCTATTTTTACTTGACAATGACAGATATCAGTTCCGGCTCCATTGGTAACTTCGCAAGAGTATTTCCCAGCTGCCTCAAAACTGTCACTGTTAAGGACGTCCAACATAGAGTAGGTGTCTGTGGTTGTCACAGTATACTGATAAGAGGCATAGAGTTGTTTCCCATCCTTCAGCCAGGTGACAAATATGCTGGGCGTTCCAGAGTATGTGCATTCGAGTTTCAAATGTTTGCCCTTGACAACTGAAATGTCTGCCAGCTTCTTGATGAAGTGTACTGGTTCTGAGAGGAGCAATAGTGAAATGAAGTTACATCACTGTTATTAGTATGGTTTCTGCATGAAGAAAATACTATTTCAACACAAACACAGTGGTAGTACTTGCTGTAGCTTATCGAAGCCATACTTTTAACGATGAAAGACTTTAGCAAAAACAGGAAATCTGTAAAAAATCAACCAACCTTGAATTTGAAGCTCGAGCTTAGCTTTACAAGATGCAGTTCCAACACTATTTGTAGCTATACAAGTGTATTCCCCAGAGTGTTTCATTTCACCTCGTGCAATTTTTAGGGCAGCAGTGTTATCATCATAAGACATTAAGTATTCTCCATCATTTTTTAAAGATCCATTGTCTTTTAGCCAGGAGACTTCTAAAGGAGAGGATCCTACAACACGACACTCAAATATGACTGGCTGTCCTACAGCCTGTTCAAGACTAGTAAGTTTCTTGGGGAAGGAAGGTGGTGTTTTGACATCTAGAATGGAGCAATTAAACAGAAGGCATGTTTACATTTGTTACCATGCATAACATTTGTGACGGTAAAAATGAAGCAAACAAAGAAAACTAAGACGAGCATCACCTTTCACTGATAAGTGGCAGCTGTTGGAGGCAGATCCAATTCTGTTCTCAGCTTTGCATGTGTATTCACCAGTATCAACCTTTGACGGTTTGCTTAGTATCAAAGTCGCAATGCCATTTGAAAATGTCATTTGACAAGTATTGGTAGCACGAAGCTTTCCGTCAGCTTTGAACCAGGACACACTAATATCAGGGGTTCCTCCAATGCGGCATTTCAAGCAAACTGGATCACCAGAAGTGACTTCCATTGGTTCCAATTCCTCAACAAAGAATGGTCGTTCTAAAGTGACAGATAAAAATGGTTAAATAAAAAAATGATCAAATGTATATGATTGAATGCATATGATTGAATTGAGATGCTTTTACCTAATAAGGTCACTTGAGCATGGCAGATATCAGTTCCGACTCCATTGGTAACTTCGCAAGAGTATTTCCCACTTGCCGTCATGCTATCGCTATTGAGTACTTCCAAGATGCAGGAAGTCTCTGTGGTCAACACGTTATACTGATAAGAGGCATAGAGCTGTTTCCCATCTTTCAACCAAGTCACAAATATTTTGGGAGTTCCATTGTATGTGCATTCAAGTTTCAAAGGTTTCCCCTTTTCAGAAGACATGTCCTTCAGCTTCTTCACAAACTGTACTGGTTCTGGGAGGAGCAATAGTCAAATCAGTAACATCGCTGTAGTTTCGGTATGTTAGAATATGCATGAAAAAAAAAAAAAAATCAGAATTCATTACCATGTTAACTAACCTTTCATGAAAAGATTAACTGGGCAACTTTCCTTCCCAGCATCATTAATAATCTGGCATGTATACTCTCCAGCATCTGATTTGGCCACTTTGTATAGCTCCAGAGTAGCTGCATTGCCCTGGAGAGCAATTTCACAGCCCTTTCCAGACACAACTTCCCTGGTGCCCCTGAACCATTTCATTTTCAGTGGGGCACTTCCGTGGACTGTTGCTGAAAATGTTACATTTGCACCAGGCAGAGCTTCCTTTGCCTGAGGTTTTTCCACAAAGGATGGAGGTTCTTAATAAGAAAAAATAGATGTTGTATAGCGTAAGTATTCTCTTTCGGAAACACATCACCTCTCATGTTGGATTTATTTTTCTCCATAGGATAAAAATCCATGCTGACAAGTGTACATATTTACTGACCTTGTACAATCATAGAAGCACTTGTTTCACTGGCTCCTGCTGTGTTAACGGCTTTGCATGTGTATTTTCCAGAGTCTGACAACTTAAGAGTTGGCAGTTTAACTTTGCAGGTGTTGTCACTGCAAATAATCTCGTGATTTGGTCCACTCTTGATCTCCTGACCAATGTGGTGCCAAGAGATAGTGAAAGGTGGAGAACCTGCAACTTTGCATTCCATTTCACCAGGTTTACCAACAATAGTATGGGTGTCTTTCAGTTTCCTGATGAATGTGGGTGGAATCTTCTTATCTGTTTAAAAAATAATAAGTAATGACGGATTGTAAATGTAATAAAATGGCAATGGATTGTAAATGTCAAATTGAATTAATCGGAAGGTATGATACTAGTGGTACCAACCTAGGACAGTGACGGTTGTTTTGCAGGAAACACTGCCAACCTCATTTTTGACCTCAAATTTGTATTCTCCTGTATCAACTCTCTCTGTCGACATGACTTTCAGGCTGGAGATATTCTTTGAGAAGGTTATCTTATGCTTGGTGCCAGAGGAGAGCTCAACACCATCCTTGAACCACTTAGATTTCAATTCTGGTGTTCCGGCTACAGTGACTTCAAGAGTTGCTGAATCACCCGCCTTGACATTGAATGACTCTGGGCTATCCACAATGGTAGCCGGTTCTGAAAATTAAGTAGGACCACAATTCATATTTAGAAAGCAGAAACTTACCAAATGTATATCAATGTAATCTTCATTAAGTGGGGACATGGAGTCCTACGAACCTAAGACAGTGAGGTTGGAAACACATTCCACAACTCCAGAATCATTTTTGAGTTGGCAGGTATATTTGCCACCTGTGGTTTGGTCAGCCTTAAAGACCTTCAGGGTGACCACGCTGTTCTCAAATGTGATTTTCCGGTTGTCTCCATCCCTAAGAACATGATCCTTATCTTGCACCCAAGAAACAGTTATAGGCTGAGAGCCTTTGACGGTGGCCATCAGAGTGACTTCTTCACCCAATTTGACAGACTGGTTTACCAGTTTCTTCACGAAAACAGGTGCTTCTGAATAGTGAGAAAGGATTGATTGTGGTGAGGAGAAGCAATCATACAGGTAATGTTGTATGTTTGAATATAACTAAGATATGTTGAATATCCATTGAAGATATAGTTTACTGACCTCTGAGCGTAACTGTTGTATGGCATGTTTCATATCCTACTTTGTTTGTGACCCTGCACTCATATTCACCAACATCTGAGGGGTCCACTGCAAGAATATGGAGAGTGGCAGAGCTACTCTCATTCACCATCTTATATTTCCTGCTTTCCTTAAGTGGCTTTTTGTCTTTGTACCAGATTATCTCAAAGGGTTCTGTGCCATACAGTTCACAGTATAGCATAGCATCTTTTCCTTTGATCCCCTCTACAGGTTTCGGTACTTTCATGAAACTTGGTGGATCTAGAAACAACACAATTGGCCGATCAGTTTCATTAAAGTTAAATATTCCAGGGCAAGCAGGTTGCAAGATTCCAGGGCAAACAAGTTTGCATCTACCCAAGCAAGTGGACATTGGCAATCATAAGAGAAAAGAGGGCTTCAAAGGATCATGCTTTTTAGTCCATGCTAGCTGTGCAATGGTGTAATCCAAGTAGTGACCATTAAACACAATCAATGGAATTTAAAAAGGGTGGAAAAGTCAAGGAATAATTATACATTGAGGTTCATGCTGCAACTATTTTAAAGGAAAACCTGACATCATAACACAGACTGAATAAACTGCAAAAGGCAATGTCAAAAATAAGTTACTGTCAGTGAAAGGGAGGAGGAATCATACATTCAGGGTCATGCTATAGAGAATGAATGAACTGCAAAAGGCAATGTCCCTTTTCAGTGGCTGACCTTGCACTGTGATGATGGTGCTGCAGTTTACAGCCCCAGCATCATTCTGTGCCTCACAGGTGTATACTCCATCATCAGCATATCTTGTGGAGCGCAGCTCAAGGACTGCCATTGAGTCAACAAATGAAGTTCTACAGTTGTCACCATCTGTTATCTTATTGTCATTTTTGTACCACTGCATTCGCAGAGAGGGCACACTTGTAACTTTGCATTCAAGATGGAGTGGCTCGCCTTGCTTCACGAACGTTGTATGTGGCAATTTCAGTACGAATTCAGGAGGTTCTGCAAAGCCCAAGAATATGAAGTTAGAATTTGGAGAACTTCAAGGATTTAAAAATTATCAGCAACAAAGAATGGGATGATGATGGGAGGAAGCCAATGGTTCGCTAGATGGGAGAATACATTTGTTATATTACATAGAAAGACAACCCTGAAAAAAGAATTGTTACGCATGGGATATAGGCAGAGTGGTGAAGGAGCGATGAAAATGAAAAAAAGAGATGGAATTAAATAAATGAAGGGTGGCAAAAAAGAATATAATCCAACCTTTCACCAATAAATTGGTTGTACACTTCACAGTGCCAGCGTCATTGCTAACTTGGCAAGAGTACGTTCCACTTTGCAAAAATCCAACTGAGTAAATATCTAAGAAGCAAGATAAGCCTCCCAGTCCAACTGAATATGATGGTCCAGTTATCAGTTCAGTGTCATCCTTGAACCATTTGACTGTAAAAGGAGGTGTTCCTTGAAAGACACCCTGGAAGTGTACAGTGGCTTTGGGAATGACAGCCTGGGACTCAGGTTCAGATACGAAGCTTGGTGGCACTAAAAACCATTGGAAGAAAGATTAAATGAGAGACGAGTTCATCAACTGGTGCCTAGAGAAATGTAAGAGTAAGATTTAAGAGTAAAAGTAAAAACTAAAAGTATGGCTCTGACCTTTTGCTTTTAATGCACCACTGCAATCACTACTTCCAGCTTTGTTTGTGATTTTACACAAGTACTCCCCTGTATCCTCTTCCTCAAAATTCTTAATTTCCAAAGACACAGTGTTGTCTTTCTGCTCTAACTGATACTTGGTTTTACTTGCAAGGACACTGCCGTCTTTGGTCCATTGCACTGATATTGGCAAAGAACCAGCAACTTTGCATTCCATATAAACTACAGAGCCCAAAACCTCCTGAATCTCCATTAATTTCTTGATGAAAGTAGGCGCAATGACTTGTTCTGTTTCAAAACAACAACAAAAATCCATTAGCAATGGAGAGTAAAATCGACTTTTGTATTCCAAATGTTTTTATAACTGAGAAATTCAAAGTAATTTTGCACTGACCTACGACAATCAATTTAACCTTGCAGCTGCAGGTATCAACAGAGTTTGTAGCCTCAAACAGGTAATCCCCTGCATCTTCCAGTTGTGTAGACTGAATCTTCAAACTACTGAGGTTATTCTCAAAGTTAAGTTTATTTTGCCTGCTGGGTGTGAGTTCTATTCCATCTTTTGTCCACTTTACTTTGATCTCAGGGGTGCCAGAGACCTTGCACTCCAAACTGACTGCATCACCTAGAGTGACATTTATCACCTCTGGTTTTTCTATAATCTTAGGTGGTTCTAAAATACAAACAAGCAGACATGAGGATTAGCTACAAACGTAACGATCAACTTCAAAATGTTAAACTTGAAGTTGAAATCAAGCAGAGACACACCTTGCACCATCAGGGTTGCAAAGCACCTGTCCTGTCCAGCCTCATTTGCAACCTGGCAGGTATATTTCCCGCTGTGACAGGCCTCACAGATCGGAATCCTTAGAGTTGCCACATTATTTTCAAAGATCCTTTCAGTTTTAGGATCTTCCAAGATCCAGTTCTCATCTTTTTTCCATTGTACAGACAGAGATGGCGATCCCATCACAACACACTGAAATGTAGCGACACTCCCCAAAACAGAGGAAGCATTTTCCATCTTCTTTACAAAAGACGGTCGCGCTAATGTGAAGAAAACATTTAATCAGAATAATAAATTGAAAATGCTGACATTTTCAATGTGAAAATTGACTTAGAGAAATAATGATCATCATAAGTGACTAACCTTTCATAGACATTGTGGTGCTACACGAACAGCTTCCCACCTCATTTGAAACTGTGCACTGATAACCACCAACATCTAAAGCATCACATTCCTGTATTTTCAGGCTCATGACATTACCATATTCATAAATTGCATGCTTCTTATTGGTTTTGATTTGCTTTTTATCTTTGTGCCATGTAACCTCAAACGGACCAGTTCCTGCCACTTGGCATTCAAAGACAGTCATAGAGCCCTTCACGACTTCAACAGGCGTTAACTCTCCAATAAATGTTGGGGGCTCTGAAATAAGGAAGCAGGTTTAAATGAGTGGGGGGATTGTGTCAATAAACATCTGAGTAAAATGTTGAATTACTGGCTCAAAAGACTGGAAGTAGGCTAAACCAACCTTTCACGGCTAGCTCCATGCTGCAGCTCTCACTGCCTGCCTCATTACGGGCCTCACAGAAGTATACTCCACTGTCATTGGCATCAGCACCAATTATCTCTAAGCTCGCCACAGACTTAACAAAGAACATTTTGTATTTGTCACTACGACTTATCTCCTTCCCATCTCTGAACCAGTGCACTTGTATTTCTGGAGTGCCACCAACATGGCACTCAAAGTGTTTATTTTCTCTAAGTTTCACAACTGATAATTTGTCAGGTTTTTCAAGGAAACTGGGAGGTTCTGCAAAAAAGATTAACTACTCGTAAATACATATTAACATCAATAAAAATGTCCAAATATATTGACAAAGGTAAGTTGAAGATCAATGCCAACCTTTGACAAAGAGCGTTGCCTGGCAAACATCAGAGCCGACGTCATTATGTATTTCACAGACATAGTTTCCACAGTCTGACGTTTTGGCAAAGAAGAGCTCCAGTGAAGTAGAGTTGTAATCTTTAATCACAGAGCAATCCGAGCTTGATAAGATCTCCTTCTTGTCTTTAAACCATTTCATGGTCAAGGGTGGCGTGCCAGACGAAAGGACATTAAACTGAACCTTTGATCCAGGCAAAACATCCATTGATTCAGGTTTTTCTAGAATAGATGGCGGTTCTGTTGATGAAAGGGGAAGATGTGCATTGTCAAAGTTGCTGTCACCTTCCAATATACTGGATATACACTGTTTCTAACATCAAAAGACAATCCAAAGCTAACAAACCTTTCACGAGCAAGGCACCAGAACACTGGTCTTTGCCTGCCTTATTACTAGCAATGCAGGTATAGCCGCCACTGTCAGCACTATCAAGACGACTAATTTCCAGAAATGCCGAGTTCTCAAAGAATGTGCATTTGTGTTTCTCATCGCTCTTGATCTCCTTCTCATCTTTGTACCAGAGTACAGATATAGGCAGGGATCCAGACACAAGACACTCCAAGTGGGCAAAAGATCCTTTGATACTCTCCATTTTCTCCAGTCTTCTTGTGAAAGATGGTTTAATCGTTTGATCTACCATAAAAGTAAATAGTATATGGTGAGTAGTTGTACACTGTATGACGGCGGGGTATACATACATTTAAGATTGATTCAAATAAAAATTATCCACTGATCAACAAACCTAGAACAGTGATTGAAGCCTCACAGGTGCTGCTTCCAACATCATTTGAAACCTCAAAGGTGTATTCACCACTATCACTTTTCTCTGTAGAGAGTATCTTCAGTACAGAGCTCTTATCTCTGCTCTGTACTTTGTATCTTTGACCTGATGTCAGCTCTCTTCCATCCTTCAGCCACACGGCTTTGAGGACTTTAGATCCTGAGAACCTGCATTCAAGAGTAGCTGGATCTCCTGTTGTTACACTGATAGACTTGGCTTGCTCAGTAATATTTGCAGGTTCTGTGATAAACAAAATATTAAATGAACAATCCACTATTCAATAATACAACACTGTGATAAAAAGAAAATATAAATTGCAAAGTAAAAGACCTAAACATCCAACCAACCTTTGACTGTAAGCGTGGCAACACATTTCTGACTTCCAGCCTCATTCTGTGCCTGACAAATATATTTTCCACCATGTTTCATCTGAGTGTTTCTTAAAGTTAACACTGCCGTTCTGGTCTCATAAGATATCTTTATATGTTCGCCTTCTTTAACTTCATGATCCTCCTTTATCCATGATACAGTCATGGGCAGTGATCCCTTTAAAGTGCACTGCATAGAAATCTCTGAGCCAACTAAAGAACTGATGTTCTCTATTTTCTGTACAAACGAGGGTGGTTCTATTGAAGGAAGACCATACATGTCAAGATATAATTCAATAATAACAACAGGTCACAGTCTATCAAATACAGATAGCTACAGTATATTTCTATAATGTTGACTTTAAACCAACCTTTTAATGTAATTTGGCAATCACATGTTGTCTTCCCAACTTCATTTTCTATGTTACATTGGTATTTCCCAGCATCCCCAGATTCACATTTAAGAATCTGAAGAGTGACTACGCCATCTTGTATATTTATCTTATGCCTTTTGTCATTTCTGATCTGCTTGGTGTCCTGATAACAAGATATTTCAAATGGAGCTGAGCCTGAAATAGCTCCTTCGAATATAACATCAGAGCCTTTCACAACTTCTTTGGACTCAAAAGCTGTCACAAACATGGGAGGTTCTACAACAAAGATAAAATAATGTTATTATTCTACACAGACAATAACATAGTACAGATAAACTGTAAAAGTGAATATTGAACACACCTTTGACTGTAACTGTGCTGCCGCAGTGGTCACTACCAGCATCACTTGATGCCACACAAATATAATCTCCACTATCATCAACAGAGCAGTTCACAATATCAAGTGAAGCAACTGAGTCAGTGAAGGACAGTCTGCATTTATCATTTGAAGCGATTTCAGTCTCATTCTTAAGCCACTTAACATTGATCACAGGACTGCCAGTGACTTTGCATGTCAACGTAAGTGGTTGTCCATTTTTCACCAGTTTTAATGGCTCAAGCCTCATTGAAAACTGAGGTGGTTCTGAAAATAATTGATGATAACAATTACTTCAAAAGACAGTAACATCAAGAAAAGCAGTACAAAAAATATACTTAATTAATCAAAGAAAAGGCACCTTTTACAAACAAGACTGCAGAGCATGCCACCTTCCCAGCATCATTGGCCACTTGGCAAGTGTAGTTAGCCGAGTCACTGGGTTTCACTGAGTGAAGTTCCAAGAAACTTGAAGAAGCGTCTTTCTTGATAAAACTTGCGCCTCTAGTGGTTATCTCCTTGTCCTCTCTGAACCACTTAACAGTAAGAGGAGCTGTTCCAGTGAAAGCAGACTTCAGGACAACAGTAGATCCTGGTACGACATCTTGGTTGTCAGGTTTTAATGTGAAGATTGGAGGTTCTAAATTCAGTTTGGAAGAGACAAAATATGAATGTGTTCGTTCAGCTTCATTATGGCCAAAATAATGTAACACTATTATACTACTATTAAACTATGTTACTGTAATAAGTATAGTTATTCTAACCTTTAACACATAAGGTTCCACTGCTCTCTTTAAATCCAGCAGAATTTGTTGCCCGACATGTGTATACTCCCTCATCACACTTTTCTATTTGGGTTATTCCCAATGTAGCCGTGGTTTCTTTCATTTCAAGTTGATATTTCTGTCCAGCCGTTATTTCTTTATCGTCTTTGTACCAAGAGATGGACATTGGCTGAGATCCAGATACTTTGCTCTCCATAGTAATGTTGTTACCAATATTTCCATCAACTTTCTTAAGATTTTTTGTGAAAGATGGTGGAAGAACACGATCTGTTGAGGGGAATATAACTTTTTTCATTATAACATTCTTGTGGTTCCTCAAGTTGTAATTATGGAAAAAGCATAAACTACAAAACAAACCTAGCACTGTGACTGAACAAGAGCACTGATCTTTTCCGACGCGGTTGGACACTTCCATCGTGTATTCACATGTGCCTCCTTTCTCTGCCGCAACAATCTTTAAGATGGCTACATTGTCTTTAAGAGTGATTTTATATTTTCGACCTCCTGTAATCTCCTTTCCATCTTGGAGCCATTTCACTTTAAGATCCGGGCTTCCTGCAATTGTGCATTCCAAGGTTGCTGATTCCCCTGAAGTCACGTTGATGGATGCGGCTTTCTCTAAGATTCTAGCGGGTTCTAAAATGTAATTATACAAAGATTTTTAGATTTGAAACATCAACAGTGGCCCAAAATAGTATACTTGTGTGAAATATTCTGAATCTAACCTTGAACTGCTAAAGAGGTTTCACATTTTTGTTGACCAGCCTCATTCTCTGCTTGGCAAGTGTACTTTCCACCATGGCAAATGTCAACAGTTGCTATTGTCAAAATGGCAATATTATTCTGAAATGCCATGGTGATATTAGGGGCATCATCCCTAAGCCATTCAGAATCCTTCATCCACTTGACAGTAATAGGGGCAGAGCCTTTTATAGTACCCTGCAGTTTAACAGCATTGCCCAAAACTGCTGTAGTGTTCTCAATCTTCTTTGCGAATGATGGTGGTTCTAAAAAATTACAATTATTGCAATAATAGTCATTATAATTTAGAGGAATACATAGGTAAGAGGAATAAGAAGAAGAAGAATATCCTCCAGGAATGTGTTTTATTTTAACTAACCTTTCTGTTTGGCAATTGTCTTTGCAGTGATTGAACCAACATCATTTGACACAACACATTGATATTCCCCAACATCTGCACTTTCAAATGAGCAGATCTCCAAAGAAGCAATCGAGTCCTGAGAAACAATCTTGTATTTCCTATCGGAAGTGAGTGGTTTCTTACTCCTAAACCAATTGAATTCAAATGGGGCAGTGCCTGCAACTTCACATTGGAAGAGAGCAACAGTGCCCCTGACTGCTTCAACCATTTGCAATTCCTTTTTGAAGGATGGTGGTTCTGAGAAGAGATATTTGATACAATTTCACAATAACATAATATTCAGAAGACAATATCAAATATCGTAATTATCTACATAACTGACACAACAAACCTTTTATAGTTAACTTGGTGCTACAGCTCTCACAGCCAGCTTCATTCAGCACTTCACATGTGTAATTTCCACTGTCTAACAAAGCAATTTCACTGATCTCCAAAGTAGCAAAACCGTCCTTGAAAGTGATTTTGTATTTCTCGCCAGCCGAGAGCTCTTTGTCATTTAGAAACCAGGTGACATGGAGTTCAGGTGACCCTTTGATTGTGCACTGCAAACGGGCAGCTATGCCTTGCTTCCAGACCAAGTTGGGCTCCAGTCTCTTTACAAAGACTGGGGGTTCTGCAGGACGTATGCATTGAACAATTGAACAATTCAAAACAATGTTTTAAGAAGTGATTGCTAATGAACAAAAACTCAGAAAAAGAGGAGCAAATACAAGGCAGTTGAAGATGCAGCCAAAAGATACAGCTGGGTGAAGATATTGCAAAATCTATAAATCTATCTGATCATAATCCAAAGATGTTAATTTCCATAATTGCATATATATTGTGCCACAAATACTGCAGAAAGCTTGAAAATGAACTGCTTAGCCTTACCTTGAACCTTTATTGAAGTGGAGCAACTTGTGCTTCCAGCATCATTGGCAGCTGTACAGACATAGTTTCCAGTGTCTTTAAGTTTTCCTTTTGGAATATCAAGAGTGACCATCTTATCTTCAAAAGACTGTTTACAATCCATTGTTTGATGGAGCTTTTTGCCATCTTTTATCCAGGTGATGGACACTCCGGTATCCTCATCCAACTGACACTCAAGGTGCAGTGGATTTCCAACAGCGACTGACACTGATTCAAGTGTTTTCACAAAATAGGGTTTGTTGATGACCTTCATGTCCGTGCTGCACACAGCAGTTCCAACACTGTTGAACGCTTTACACAGGTAAACACCTTGATCAGTAAGTTCAACTTCTGATATTTCAAGAATATATTTATTCTTTTCTGAGGAGATTTTGTAGTTTCCCCCCGAAGAAATGGCATTGTTGTCTTTATGCCAGACAATAGTCATCGGTGAAGATCCAGTGACTACACACTGAATGTTTGCCTTTTTCCCAACATACAATGTCAATGGATCAGGCTTAGTAATAAAGGCAGGTGGGAAAAGTTCTATGAAATTTGAAAATAAGAAAGGGAAAAAATACATAATAAAACATAATAATTAACAACATATGAAGATTTATTTCAAAACCTGACAAAATCCAATAACCTGACAAATCACAAGGGAGATCATTTGTTTGAACTTTTTGAGCGAGTACAGATGACCATAACTAGATTTGTGGAGAGAAGAAGCACATCATATTCCTGAAACCATAACCTTTGGTATGACAACCTGTTGAAATAATTTAAACAAAAGTTCAGTTCACTCACCAGTTATGTTGAGTTTGGCAGCACAGGTGTCACTGCCATTCTGGTTTGTAGCCTTGCAGGTATATTCACCACTGTCAGCTTTGGTTGGGCTCAGAAGCTCCAATGAAGATATCAGTTGCCGACTGATGATCCTGCAATTTGGACTCTCTTTGATAGGAGTGCCAGACTTGAACCACTTGAACTGCACATTTGGTGCATCTTCAATCTCACATTCGAACTTGGCCTGGCTGCCAACATTGATCTCCAAGGGCTGGATTTTGTACCTGAAAACCGGTGGCACTATAATGTGCAGGGAAAGGGAAGAAAATAGTACAATTAACACACTGGCTATGATTCTAGTTGATGTAGTTAAAAGTGGTGAAATGGTGAACCTAGGATGGAAGGTTGCAAACAGGACTGACCAGGAGGGACTGTGGAGGGAAATGATGTTAGGTTTGGATCAAAACACTTCAATGAAGAAAATGAGACCAAGATGAAATGTCCAAGAAAGCATGCAAAAAGAGGGTTTCAGGACTCAATGGGGAAGACGAGAGTGATGTGGAGTCAAAGAGAATGACGGGGAATGGACCAGAGGTGGATTTTTAAGAGAGTGATATGGGTAAAAAGAAGATACCTTGGAACAAGAAAGCAGGAGGATATGGGGGTGGTATCAACGGAAATATTACTGTTAATTTATAGTGATTTTAAAGTAAAGTGAATGCATGCTAGGAATCACCAATGGAAGTTTATGTCGCGTTAGTTACTATTTTTATGAAAATATGAAAATATCCCCATTATCCAACCTCTCGAGACAACAGTGAGTCTTGATGTTGTTGTAGCCTTGCCAGCTTCATTCTCAGCCTCACAGACATATTCTCCTTCGTGCTTCTCCTTGACAATCTTGCCGATTACTAGTGTGTATGTGTCATTGTCTTTCGAACACTTAAATTCTTTGCCAGATTTGACCAACTTTCCATTGAAAAGCCAGTTAACTTTTGTGACACACATTATGGTTACACTAAAAGTAACCATACTATTCTTCTCTGAACAAATATCCTCCAGGGGAGTTACAATAATGGGATAAGCTTTAGTGAATTGCTCAGGAAGTTTACTAATCATAACTGCCTCTGACAGAAACTCCTCCATCGTTTCTCTCTGTATAAACACATGAGACTGTTCGACAGGGACAGAGGCGAAGGGTACTGCTGTGGTTAAATCTGCAGCACCTACATCTCTCTCATCATGGCTTTTTACTGTCACAGATCTGGTCTCCTGCCTAGTAGTCTGCCTGGATTCATGCACCACAGTGCGATCCTGAGCTATGCTTTGGAACGAAGCCATCGTTTCAGTCTTCTGAGCAGCAGACTGGGCTACAGGGGATGCGAAACCCGCTGCACTCTCTGTTACTCTGACAGTTTCCACCACCGATGACAGCATTTCTTTGGATTTTGCACTGCTAACATTTGTTTTCTGAGGCTTGACTATTTGCATTGTGCCAGGTTGGTCCAAAATGAGGGTCTGTTGCTCTCTATAAACTATAGCATGGAAAGCTGCTTGGAGTTCTGTCCTCAGATCAGCAGTCTGAGTGTATTCTCCTTCAAAAGCAATTGTTATTTCCATGGGGGCACCTGGTGTTGTGATAAGGTAGGTGAACATTGCATCCTTAGTTTCCCTACCTACCTTCACTTCCTGTACCTCGACAGCCTCCAATCTCTCAACAACATCTGCAAGTATAAGTGGCTGGTCACGAGCCACAGCAGACTGAAGCGCCGTTTTCAACTGATGTCTGATGCCCAAAGTTGTTGCTTTTGGCATTGGGATCACAAAGGTAAGTTCCTTTGGAAGAACTTGGCTCTCCTGAGACTCGTGCACAAATAATACCCCTTTAGGCTGAGTCTTTACACTGACAACCAATCCTGCAGATTTTCCAATTTCACTTGATTGCTCACCAACAATGATGTGTTTCTCCTCCAATAAAATTGATTGTCTCACTGACTGACCTTCGTGGATCTGAACAGCAAAATCCTGTTCAGCTGCATGTAAAATGGCACAACCTTCAGTTGCTATTGCCTTCTCTTCAATATAGACAGGCTTTGTCGGGATCTTTGGTTCAATTTTCACTACAGGTTTGAATGCATCATTTGCTTTCAAACTTATGGTATGCCCCTCTTCTATACTTTGAGTGTCAACCACAGTTACTGATTGCATAATGTTCCAGCGATCCTCCTTTTCGATTAATGCACGCTGCTGTTTGACATCACTAGTAAATGGTGTTTCTTTGGGTAGCTGCATGGGCTGTGAAGTCACCTGAAGAATGTTCTGTGGTCTGGGTTCTGTTCTAAGCTCTGACTGAACTCCTGTCACGGACACATCAAGATCTTTGGAATAATCTGCACTAAACTCCCTTTTATCCTCTGAGGTTGCTGCATGTTTGCGGGCTCTTTCCTGTTTCTGTACTGCAGTCTGCTGATCTGGCTTCTCAGGACTAAGTATACCTTCTTTAGGTAACACACTTTCTGACTGAATAGACTGAAGATGTAAAGGAGCTTTGGCCTCTTTTCTTGGTTCAATTGAAATTGTGTCCAGCTGAGCTGAAAACTCAGATATCTTCTCACAAGTGACAGATTTCCATTCATTGTGGGTGACTGTGTGCAACAAAGTAGGGCTTTTTCTTGCATCTGCACTCTCTGGCAATTGCTTCTCGCAAGTAAATCTACCTTCAGACTGCAATATATCTTGCTTACTAATCATTTGTAGATGTAAGAGCTGTTCCTCTTCTTTTTCAAACTGCAAAGACATAGCGCTTTCCAAACCTGGAACAGCTTTTGAGTGTTCAGTCTGGAGCAGATGTTTTTCTTCAGCGCTCATGGCTGATTTAAATAACCTATCTTTACTTACCAAAGCACTCTCTTGTTTAGGTTTGTGTATTTCAAATCTCTGCTCTTTGGATAAAGTATGTTGAGTCTCACTGACCGGTGCGACCACTAGGTTAGGACGTTCCTTCTCTAGTAGGGACTGAGTGGGTTTATCCGATGTTGATAGTGTATCACAATGGCACTCTGATAGTGGCAGTTGCCCAGTCGATGTAGCGGTATATAAAATCTTAACCCCCTCTGTAACTCTGAAGCTTCTCTCTTCCTCAGGCCTAGTGGTTATACCTAATTTCTCTTTCAGAATTGGTAATCTGGTTTCAACTAGATGACTACTGACGACCTGTTTTGGTTCCTTAGATGACTTAATCTGTTCTGGTTTTCTGTCTCCTAAAACCTCCGTTCTCACTGTGATTAGAGGAATAACCTCTTCTGATGTGGCAGACATTATGTTTGAATGATGTTCCCTTGCAGGAACAAGCTCTAAGATTTCCGGGCTTTGGATACGGTCAGAATGTTGCTCTACAAGCTTTTGGCTCTCTTGGACAGCAGATGTAAAAGCGGCCATATGCAGTTGTTTAATAGGCGCAGCTGAGGCTGGAGGTGGTCTGGTGGGAGTCACAGACACTCTCTCTTCTACCTCTTGTGACTGCAGCACTGCAGCCTGGTGGGTGACTCGCTCCCTATGAAGGGTAGCAGCAGAGATATCCAACTCTCTAAGGGTGTCCACTTGCTCGCTGGAAATAACCTGTCTGTCCTCAGTACCTATGGTGTACACCATCTGATCTCTGGCCCTGGCTTCTCCAGGAAGGTTGACCATGTACAAGCGTGACTCTGTAGCCTGTTCAGTCATGGATACTTTATAACCTTTTTGTTTCTGAACAACCACATGTTGTTCCTGGTGCTGAGATATAGAGACAGACTCTCTGAACACGATTAGCTCAGCACTACAAGAGGCCTCCCCAGATGGGTTGGAAGCCTTACATGTGTAGAGGCCACTGTCCTCCTTTTGAATGCCCTTCATGTTGATGAAGCCAGATCCATCTGGGTTGTTCACCACAATACAATACTTACTGGGCTGAATTTGATAACTACCTTTAAGCCACTGAACCTCTGGAAGAGGATTCCCAGTGACAATATACTTAAAGAGAGCTAGACCACCTTCAGAGCATTGTACAGGCTCAATAGTTTTAATAAATTCAGGTGGTTGGCCAGTGGGTTTGAACATTTTCTCAACCTGCCTCTCTGGTTTCTTTGTGTCACTTACTTGGATGTTCAAGAAAGTAGTACAGGTTGATTGGCCAAACCTGTTGCTTGCAGTACAGGAGTATTCTCCTTCAAATTCCTTCTCTACTTTGTTAATGACGAGGGTATATTCGTCTCGCTCTTGAACAAATGTGTAAACTGATGAACTTGTTATAACCCGACCATTGTGGAACCACTGGACATTAGGCTTTGGAAGACAAGATATTGTGACAGTAAATCTAGCTATGTCCCCAATAGTGACAGCTACTGGTGAGAGTTGGGTCACAAAAACAGGCTTTTCTTTTTTCTTCTCCATTGTACTAGAATAAAGTTTGGACTCTGGCTTGAGTTCAAGTGTTTTGCTTTTGCCTAATTGTAGACCAGTGAAGTAAGACTCCTGTTTTTCCTCTTCAGCTGAGACAGTGAAGCTAGAGAAAGCTGAGTAAAATAATTACATTATGTTATCACTTACAATAATGTATAAATATTAAGATAAAAAAACAATAAAGCAATAAATAAAGGAACGCATTTCAACGATAACACCTCTTGAATTGAAATCAGCAAGACAAAAAACATGCATTAATTTAATTTCACATAATAGCCATGTAGGTTTCACCTATTGCATTACAATTCAAGGCAAATATTATGACCGTTCAAGATAGTCACATGCCCAACATATAGTTTTACAAAGGGCATTATACATGATCATATTGCTCCAGACATTTCAAAACAATTCTGCAGGATATGGGCCTGTGCAAAAAGAAAGATAAAGGGCCTGTTTCCCAGTTCCAGATCGAGCCTACTCATGGTCTGCAAAGCACCTCCAACTCTGAAAGTGATTTTTAGTCCAGGAATAGGCTTAATCTGAGTCCAGGAATCCGACATTCAATCACATGTTAATGATAAAGAAAATATATTTACCTTTGACTTCCTTTTCCTTTTTCTCCACCTCCTTTTCAACCACTGTCAATAGACAAACATTTCTAAATTAGTGATTTTTATCAAATATATATATAGTACTTACTGCTAGGACCAGGTAACATAGGTTACATCCATATTGTCAACATCTATTTTGCAATGATGAAAAAAATCTGACATGCTTTGGTTTTGATGTGATCATACAGTGAATTCCGTCTCTTGGGATGCATGTAGTAAATTGAGCACATCTCTCTCTCTTTTCACATTTAAGTCAGTGTACTTGACAACCTGTTTCTTAGCACATTTGTCCATGAGCTATCATTTTATAATACATTTTTCTTGTTGTATAGGGCAGTATGGGAGCTGTGTGAAATGTGGAGTTGACAAGAACGGCCAATAGTTGGAAGCAGTCTGAAATGTGGAGTTGACAAGAACGGCCAATAGTTGGGAACAGTGTGAAATGTGGAATTGACAAGAACGGCCAATAACGGCCAAGAGTGCATATTGGTGGTAAGGACCAAAGCATGCAGTTGCCAACCTTTCATCACTGTGCTGCATTCAGCGTCTCCGGCTGAATTGACAATTTTGCAAGTGTAAACGCCCCCTTGCTTAGGACCAACGTTCATAACATTTAAGCAGCACAAGGGCCCCTTGTGTTTCAGAGAGTAAGAAACGGACTCTTCGACAATCAACCGATTGTGTAGCCAAATAACAAACGGAGTAGGGATTCCCTTTATAACGCAAAAGAGAGACACGATGTCTCTAGGTTTGGCAAGGATTTCTGGGGGCAGTGTCACAAGGAACTCTGGGTAGGTGGCACCAATGTAATCACATTCGTATTCTCCATAGGGTATAACATCAGGGTAATACTCATGGCTTATCTGCCTTTGAGTTCTTTGTGAGAATGGCGGTAGAGGTCCAAGACTCTGTAAGGACTCCTGCTTGTCTTGGTCAGAGGGCTTTTTAGACGACTCCCTGTCTGTCTTAGAGTCTTTATTGACAGAATCGGAAGGGATGGGTGTTTCGGCTTTGGGATTCACATCTTTGGCTGGGTGAGAATAAAGTTAAGGGAGATTTATTAGGTATTAAGAACATCAGTCAGAGGACATCAGTAAGAGGGTATCTTAGATCTAAACACTGGGAGTTAGTAAGATGGGGAGATGGTGTTAGGGGCATGCTTTGAATGGGGGGGAAAAACTATACTTACAAAATAAATATGTTATTACATTATATTCCAATCGGTTACAATCTAAAGGAAATATTAAAAGTTTTAAAGGTTTTACAAAAGAATCAAGCGGAATGGAGGTGAAATGGACCAGAGAGTGGAAATATTAAATAGAAACTGTATCCACCTTCAACTGTGAGTTGTGCCGAAGTTCTGTTATCTCCATGTTTATTTTTTGTGGTACAGAGGTATGTCCCTTGGTCGCCAAGCTGAACATTGAGTATGACAAGCAACAGCACACCTCCATTTTGGGTACGTTTCACCCTCTCTGTGTCTGTGAGGTTCCTTCCATTATGATCCCACACTATTTCAGTAAAGGGTTGTCCGTCGAACGAGCAGTTGAACTGAGCCATCTCACCACTTTTGACTTTGACGTCATTCATTTTCAAGAGCAACTTAGGGCTTCTAGTGATGCTCATTTCAGAATTCTCAACAGTGGTCACCTCAACCATCTTTACTGATGAAGATGACATCTCAGACACAGTCTCATAGGTCTGTACACTGTGTGATCCACTGACATCCACTGACTGGTACCCTTCTGAATACATTTCCATTTTATGACTGATCATTGTTCCCCCAGTGCTTGACACACTTTGCCTAGCTACAGATTTCATATTTTGATCTGGGAGAATTAGAAGAGTATAATTTGGTCAACAATCAACTGCTATCAAAATGAACCCGTACTATGAGTAAAGGAAAATGTAATACATTTGAAAACAGATTATCCCCCAGGGCAATATGAAGATAAGGAGAAAGATCAATTGAATCATACAAGTACATGCATAGAGCAAAAATAAGTTACAGGACAAATAGTATCTATTCTCAACCTTAAACAATACAAAAGCACACTTAAATTGAACATACAGAACTAACTATGTTCAATAAGACTTTTACTCACCTTCAAGTGCTAGATATCCCGCGCAAGTGACCATTCCTGCTGAGTTTCTGGCAACACAGGTGTATTCCCCTTCATCCTCGGGGTACACTCTGGAAATCTCCAGCTGGCAGGTGTCATCGAACTGAGACATCCTGAAGGCATCGGACTGTCGGATCTCTTTCTTGTGGACGTACCAAGAGATCTTTAGATCTATCAAGAGAAAAGTTTGGTTAACGTCAATAGTATTAATAATACAAGATTATTAATGCTACTTTTTTATGAATAATGCAATACTAATATTATTTTAATTTAACAGTTTCGAGAACAAAGTAAGAGATAGGCCTAGTGGAAGTCGAGATAGATACCTTCACCAGAGATTCTGCACTGGAACCTAGCAGCCTCTCCCTCATTGACTGAGGTGTTGTTCATTGGTGTTATGATCACAGGCTTGGACAGTGGAGATCCAGTGTCAGGAGAAACGACTTCTGAAACTGAAATGTAAAAAATCTGGCTTTTTTTCATTTTTCATTAAGAGGTTATTTCAGTTCTTTATATGTGATTGTTTTTTCACTTTACCTTCCACATTGAGTGGTGCTGAGCTGGTGGCAAGCCCAACGTCATTCTTGGCCTCGCAGTTGTACAAGGCTGCGTCCTCTGGGAAGACTTCGATGAGAAGCAGAGTGTGCTCATTTCCTTCACGCAGGAACTTGCACTTGAAGCCAGGGGAGAGAGCCTGGGAGTTCTTGTACCAGAACACCTGGGGCTGGGGGACGCCAGTCACTTCCACAGAGAAGCGAGCAGGTTTGCCGGCCTCCACAGACAGGGCCTGCATGCCGCGAATTATCTGAGGTGGCTCAGGGACTAAATTATGGGAACAAACAAATACATTTGATGAGAAGAAAGGAAGGAACACCAAGCTTAGGGAAAATTGGGAAGTTTTTAGTTGTTGTGATTTAGCTGTGATTTAGTTGTTTAAATACATCCTGAAATCTGAATGGTTGTAAAAACATATTTGAAAATTGCATTATTATTTCAGTGTGACTTTTGTTATTGGGAGTTAAAAGAGAGCAAACACTTACTATTGACATGTAGAGTCACCACGACCCTGTTCTTGCCGGCGATGAAGGTGTACTCCCCTGCATCACTTCTATAGGTTTCAGAGATGGTCATGCGATGGACCTTTCTAATGGCAATGTAGTGGAGCCTATCGTCAAGGTTGAACTGGATCTCAGCACCGTTCCTCAGCCAGCGACCTTCAACGTCATCCTCACTGACTTCAAACTCAAACGACGCTTTTTGTTTCTCAACAACCTGAAAATAAATAATATAAATGTTCATATTAACACTGATAATTTATTAACTATTCAGTTTTAAACTGTCCTCCTTCAATGTAATGTTATCCGTATTCACCGTGAATTCTTTCTCCTCGGGTTCTGTGATGTGGATGTCACGCCCCTCCACGGTGAGATGAGCCTTTGACATGCTTGCACCAGCGACCACAGAATACTCTGCAGCATCAGACAGGCGGACTGACTGGATCATCAGACGGTGCAAGAATTTCTCAGTGGAGACTTTGTATCTGTCAAGGCATTTTAGAAATAACACTTAAGATACAGAGGAATCGTTCAAATGTAGCATTTCACAGGAATCTCACAGGAATAATATACAAATAAATGAATGAGACGTACCTTTCAGACATTTCCAGCTCCTGTCCATCTTTCATCCACGTCACCTGAGCATTAGGCTCAGAGATCTCACATTCAAAAGTGGCCCTCTTCTTCTCTGTGATCTTGATATCTTTGATGTGCTTGGTGAATTCAATAACGCGTGCTGTGAGAGAGCAAATACATTAATGAACAACAGAAAAATTACTTTCATGATTAATATTTAGAAAGGGTCTGGATAAAAAGAAAACATACCATCAACATATAGGCTGGCTGTAGTTGCAGCAGAGCCAGCAACAAACTTGTACTCTGCACCATCACCAAAATGAACATTTCGGATGGTGAGAGAGTGAGTTAGCTGTTTGGTGCGGGTCTGGCATCTGTCAGTGGAGCGAATCTCAACACCATTCTTCAGCCACTTGTAGGTGATGCCCTCATAGTTGACATTCACTTCAAATGTGATGGTGTCTTTCTCCTGTGCATTGAGGTCTTCCAGCATGGAGGTGATCAAAATGGCTAAGGAAAAAACAATGTCATTAGTGTAAAAGACCTATGTGATAAAAATGATTTCAAGTACAGGTTAGTTGAAAACTTACGGCTAACTTTCAGAGTTGCAGAGACTCTGTCATTTCCACAGACAAAGGTATATTCTGCAGAGTCTTCACTGCCAGTGTTCATGATCTTGAGCTGGTGAAGTTTGCCCTGCACCACAATCCTGAACTTTTCACTCATTTCAATCTCCACTCCATTCTTCAGCCAGGTGGATGGGACATTGAAATGTGACACTTCGCATTCAAAAGTGGCCACCTGGGTCTCTGGGACTTCAATGTTCTTGATGGGTTTTGTGACACGCAGAGCTGGAGAGAACGAACAATAATGAATAGATCGAAAATACATTTAATGTGTGGGTTGAGTCATCTATTTGTTCACGTGTCAACACTTACATTCAACATATAAATGAGCACTGCACTGCACATGTCCGACCATAGCAGTGTACTCTCCTGCCTTTTGGTCATCCACATTCTGGATGATCAGCTTGTGAGCTTTTCTCTCAGACAGCATTTTGATGTTTTCACTTGGTTTAAGCTCAACGTTATTGAACATCCATTTGATAGGGATGTCATCATGAGACAGGCTCAGCTCAAAAGAGGCAGTGGCATCCAATAGTGATGTCACATCTTTAGGCTTCTTCGTTATAGTAATAGCTGAAAAAAAGATTGAGAGTCAAAACTTTCAAAATCTTAAGTAGACAAACATTTGCAATTTGTCGCCATAAAAATATTAACTTACCCTCAACATTCAATCTGGCATTAGCAGATAGTTTTCCAAGTTTGAATCCATAAACTGATTCATCGTGTATGGTGCAGTTCTTGATCTTCAAGGTGTGGACCATGCCATCAACGGTGACTTCATATTTCTCACTAGGTTGGATCTCTACACCATTCTTAATCCATTGTGAGCCCTTCACATTCTCATGGGTGAGCTCCAGAATGAATGCTGCTTCTTGTGTTTCAGTGACGGTTTGGTTCTTCAGGGTCTTCTTGACTTTCACAGCTATGAAATCAAACACAAACATGACATAACAGCAGGCATATAGTAATCATATAATAGTCATATATTAATGCTAACACCAGTTGAAAATAAGTTAACATTTCTACTCAGGAGGTAACACCTACCCTCAACTCTCAGGTTTGCTGTTGTCTTGGAGTTTGCAATCTGGTAAGTGTATTCACCGATGTCCTGGGGTCTGGTGATGACAATAACAAGACGTCTGACAGCTCCATTTTTCTCACTCCTGACATTTTCACCAAAGTTACAAGGCTGTCCATCCTTCAGCCACTTGCCCTCAGCAGTTGGGTTGGCCACCTCACACTCAAATTCAGCTGTCTGAGAGTCAGCCACAATGATGTCATGCAGCGGTCTGGATATAGCGCCACCTGGGAACACAAATACATTTGGATTTATTTCCTCCAATTGGGTAACTGCACTAAAAAGTTTTTACATTTGGTAGGTGAATGGTTGTTGTAATATCCAACTGAACTTTTACACCATAACTTGTATATGTTTACAGTGTAATGCACTTTTTTGACAAGAGTTATCTTACCTGACACTGTAAGCTTTGCGCTGGATATCTGTTCACCAGCAGCGAATGTGTATTGCCCCTCTTCATCCTTCATGGCATTAATGACAGTCATACTGTGGTTCTTGCCCTTGGTCACTATCTTGTACTTGGAATCATTTTTCAGATGTTGTTTCTTGAAGGTCCAGATACCATCAATGCCAGGGTGTGACACCTCCACATTAAATGTGACGTGCTGTGTCTCTGTGCAAACTTGATCCTCCATTTGCTTCACAATTGAAATTTCTGTAAAAAAAAGTTCAGTACGTTTTAGTTGGATAATGTCTGTAACTGACAAAAAGTATTGTATGAAGTTATGTTGCATTTAATCACTTGTGCAAAAGCTTACTTTGGACCATCAGTTTACAGCTAGAGTCAGCTTTGCCAACACATAGCTTGTAGGTTCCTTCATCAGAGGCGAAGGTCCTATTGAACACCAGACGCTGCTTGGATCCCTTTGGAACAATCTGGATTCTCTCACTGGGTATCACAAGCTTGTCATTGTGGAACCACTTAATTGAGCTAATATCTGCAGCAGAGATTTTAGCCTCCATAACAGCCTTGGTGCCCTCAACTGATGTAATATCTTTGAGTGGGGCCAAGATGCTAATCGCTGTAATACACACAGAAAAAGACAACACAATAAGGCATAGTAGATAAGGAAATACTAAAAATTAGAAAGTACAGTATGAAATCAAATCACTTACTTTGAACAGTCAGCTTTGCAGTGGTGGAAATGTCCTGAGCAGGAACTACAAAGGAGTACATTCCACCATCAAGCCTGCCTGTATCCTCTATGAGAAGTTTATGGATGAGCTTGTCAATAACCATGTGGATGCGATCCGAAGCTTCAATGGCAACACCATTCTTCATCCAAGTGCCCTCAACATCTTCTTGAGAGAATCGCACCTCAAACTGGCTTATGTCACCCTCACAGATTGTCATATCAGAGAGGGGATGCAACAGGGTCACAGGGCGCACTAAATGAAGAGAGATTGAAGTAAGATTTGATTTCATGCAACAACACATGTTAATAGGTCATGAAAAAACTATCTGCAAGCATATTCTTTTTGTCTTTCATCTAGATAGAAATCCTCATCCTTACAACACTCACGTTTCATTTTCAGGGAGGCACTAGTCTTGAATTCACCCGTGGTGAATGTATATTTTCCCTGGTCCTCTTTCTTTACATCTTTCACAGATAAACTGTGGCGTCCACGGCGGGAGGAGATGGCATGCTTGCTGCTGGGAGTGAGCTCATTGTTCTCAAAATGCCATACACCTTCAGCATCCTCTCGAGACACTTCACACTCAAACTCCCCAGAGTAGGTCTCAGGCACCTCAATGTTCTCCAGCCTCTTCACAATTGACAGTGGAGCACCTGTATAATGAGAGCACTGTTAGTATATCTATTCCAGAAAACAAAGAGTGCATTTACTGTTGAAAAAGGACAAGTTTCCCACAGATTAAGCTGAGTCCTTCACCATTGAACCTGCCTTTTAGTCTAGGACTAGGTTTAATCTGTATCTGGGAACCCAGTCATTAAAGTTCTACTTGTACACCAGTGGTAAGAAAAACTGCCAACCTTCCACATTGAGTCTGGCAGTGGTCCTGATGTGGTCATCTTCAATAACAGCACAACTGTATTCTGCATCGTCCTTCATGCTGATAATCAGTACAGAAAGGAAATGAACCTTTCTGTCTGAGTGCATCCTGTATTTGTCTCCAGAGAAAATCTCAGCATTGTTCATCAGCCATTTGACTTTAACAAAAGGCTCATTGGTCTCACACTCAAAGGTCGCCATGGTTTCTTTCTCTTTCACGTTGGTTTCTTCTAGTTCTTGTGTGAAGGTGATGACTGTCTTTGCTAAAAGGATGAAGATGGTATAATGTGAGTATCAGGGATGCCGTGATTCATACAGAATATCAATTACACACATTGAAATTAGGTTTGATATCTAGGTTTCAGATTGCAATAACTTAATAATGTCCACTAAATGATGATCAATGGCAGGTTATTTAATTTTTTTGCTTACAGTACCTGGTACTAATGAGGCCCGGCCCTGAAACATTACTACTGTGCATCTTGTGTCACAAACTCAGACAATAGGCTACTAATGCTATGAACAATGTAGAAAAATTACTGAAATTATTACTTTACCTTGCACCAATAAGAATGCATGGCTTGAAGTCTCTCCAGCAATGTTCATGGCTTTGACCATGATGCTAGCAGAGTCTTCTGCTGTGACCTTTTTGATCACTAATTCACATACGTTGTCTTCAGGCCAGAATGAGTAAATGCGATCTGTTTTCTCCAACAGAATTCCATTCTTGAACCACTGGCACTCAGGGTCTGGTCTACCGGTAACTCTGACTCTGAAGTGAACTTCTTCCATCTGAGACACGGTCTGACTAGCAATGCGTTCAATGATCTTTGGAGCTTCCATGCTGGGAGAGAGCTTTACTCTCTCTGGTTTAATTGAGGGAACATGAACCTTGCGTTCCTCCTCTTTTTTCTTCTCAGCCTCAGACAACATTTTTTGATGGTGAAGCAGTTCTTCCTTCCTCTTCCTAAGCATATCCTCATAGGACTCATCCTTCTTACGAGACTTGAGCTCCACAGCAGTGATGGCTTCATAATAACCTTCCTCTGTCCTGCGCTTAAATTTGCCCTTCAACTCGTCTGTCTCCTCTGTGGCTTTTGAATGGATGACTCTTTCGGTCTTCTTTAGTTGCACTACCTCTTTAGTTTCTTTGATGGCAGTTGGTTTTTCAACCTTAACCACATCAAAGGAAACTCTGCCATGTTCAGCCATGGTGCTAGGCTCTGGGGCCTTAGGCTCTGGTGCACGACGAAGAATAGATCTGAAGTCCTCTTTCTGTGTGATCTCCAGCTTCACCAGATGCTCAGCTGTGCCCTCAGGGTTCTCTGCTAACACTTTGACATCTCCTGCATCGTATGACTTGATATCGATAATCTCAAGATAGTAAATGCCATCATAGCGAAGTCTCATTCTCTTGCTCTTGCGAATGAGCTGCCCATTGAGGTACCAGTTGACCTTAGGTGTAGGATAACCAGTTACTCTGCAACGGAACCTTGCAATTTCACCTTCCTGCACATTTGCATTCTCAGGAAGAAGGACAATTTCAGGCTTTGTCTTCTCTGAATACTCATCTGCAGTGACTCCAGAAGGACCTCCTTCGTGAGCCATGCGCTCCATCTCATCAATTCTGTGTAGTCCCCTCCTGCCCTCAGGTAACTGAGTTTCCTCCACCATGCTCTTCTCCTCCTTTACAATCAGTGTAGCCGAGGTCTGATCGGCACCAAACGTGTTAGTGGCTCTGCAGGTGATGACACCACTGTCTCTGGCATAGGCAACTTCAAAGTCAAGACTACAGTAGCCAAATTCATTAACCATACGCAACCTGTTAGCAGCTGCCAGGGGTTTGCCATCAAGCAACCACTCAACCACCATAGTGGGATCACCAATAGGGGTCAGTCTGCATTCAAAGTGGACAACACCAGAATGCTTCAGCCTGACAGAAGTCAGCTTCTTCTTAAACTGCGGTTTCTGCTGCTTGTCCTTGTCATATAGGTCAGCCTCCTCCCACTGCTCTTGACCATAACGGAGATGCAGGGATTCCAACTCTGGAGCTGCAATTTCCTTGGCCTTGTATGTTCCCTTGGGAATAATGAGTCTCCTCTCTGGTGCAGGTTCAGCAGTTTCCACCTCAATGTTGACCCTGCAGCGAGTGGTATCTCTTCCAGCTTTGTTAATGGCTGTGGCTGTGTACCAGGCACTATCAGTGCCTACTGTTTGGGGGATCTGGAATTTGGCCTCTCCTTTGGTGCCTTCAATCCTGAAATATATACATGTGTATAACATTTCAGTCATTTGGTAGACACTCTTATCCAGAGCAACTAGGGTTAAGTGCCTTGCTCAAGGGCAAATCAACCGCTTTTTCACCTAGTCGGCTCGGGGATTCGAACCAGTGACCTTTTGGTTTCTGGCCCAACACTCTTAACTGCTAGGCTACTGTAATGTATCTGAATAGACTCAGAATATTCAACATGTGAGGTCAATACACTAACTGCATTTTAACTCATGATATGGACAAGACACTCACTTGATATTTGGGTGCTTCATTGGGGAGATGATGTCACTGTTTTTCAGCCAAACAATATCAGGCAGGGGGTTTCCGATGGCTTTGACTGCCAACTCAACCAGAGTGCCTTTCTTGACACTGATGTTCTTCAACTTCTCAATAAACTGGGGTCTGATCAGGTTTTCTTTGGCTGTAAATGTAACAAAGATCAAGCACATATAAATGAATGGAATAAAAATAAATAACAAATAAACAATAGATTCATATCCTGAAATATTCACTGGAGCACAAATTAAAAGGTGCCCCTTTTCCTGAGCCAGTCACATATTTCAAATGGAGCCTTACCATCAACTGTAAGTGTCATGGAGACAGAGGTCCTTCCAGCTCTGTTCTGAGCGACCACGGTCCACTCTCCAGAGTCATGGGGCATGGCTGGAACCACAATCAGTGACGTAGTTCCATCTTCCTTCACCACTATCTTGTGGGTGTAATCATTGACAACTTGTTGTCCTGAAAAGAACAAAGAAAGGAATAATAGTTTAATATTTTATTTTATAAATCATATCCTAGACGATGTATCATGTTTTCACATCACTTACCATTGTGGAACCAGAAAGTGTCAGGCATGGGTCTACCAACTACTTTCAGGTCAAATCTGGCAGTCTGCCCTTCAGCACACTTGAATGACTGTGGCTTCAAGACAAACACAGGCTTGTACAGTCTCTCCAGCTGACTCTCATCAGTGTCATCAAGTCTGCGAGCAGGAGAGCGTCCGGGAGAGCGACCGGGAGAGCGGCTTGTAGAGCGTGGGGATGTGGACCTGAGCAAATAAACACAGAAATGAAAAGTTCTTATGATGGCTTTATGATTAGGCTATTAAGCAGCTACATCACTTACATGTGGGATTCATAGCATAACATCTCACCTCATTCTCTGCATTGCCGGTGACTCAGGCATCTGTGGAGCTTCTGCTCCTGCAGTGGGCACCACGTACAGTTTCCCAGAGCTTACAGAGTTGCCCTTCATGTTGCTAGCTAATGCTGTGTAAACACCTTCATCCTCTGGCAGCACCACAGGAAGACGCAGGCTGGCTCTACCATCATGAAGACTCTCCATCTGGTAACGGCCGCCATGATGGATACGCTTGCCATCTTTGTACCATACAATCTTTTGAGAGACAAGAAATGATGGATAAATATATGCAATGTTTCATCTTAACATTTATATAAAGTAGAATGGACACAAAATATAAAAATACATGTTTTCTGACTACCTTGGGTAGTGGAGTTCCTGCCATTTTGCAGTGGAAAGTGACCCCCATTCCTTCCATGATCCTGTAGTTTTTAACTGGAGTACTAAAGGCTGACTGTACAGCCTCACGGTCTGCCACAGTCACCATCTCTTCCCGATCCTCAGTCACAATTTGTTGGTAGGTAATCTGCATGATGCGGACCTCAATCTCATGGATAACCCTCTCCTCAACGACAGTAACCTTGAGTTCCTGTAAACAATTTTTTTTTAAGTAAAGCTATTGAGTGAATTATTGGATTTCCATGGTAATGTAAAAAGACCACAAAAACAAGCCAAATGTCAAAAACCATCTGATGTAGGGTTTAGTGTGAGGTTGATGTAGTGTTTAGTGTGAGGTTGATATAGTGTTTAGTGTGAGGATGATGTAGTAATTTAGGTAAGTTATGTAGTGTTTATGTGAGGTTGAATATTGTGTTTGTGTGAGGTTGATGTAAGTGTTTAGTGTGAAGTTGAATTAGTGTTTAGTGTAGGTTGATGTAGTGTTTATGTGAGGTATGATGTTTAGTGAGTTAGATTTGTATGTTGAAAGGGGTTGATGTTGTTTAGTGTGAGGTTATGTAGTGTTTAGTGTGAGGTTGATGTAGTGTTTAGTTGTAGGTGATGTAGTGTTTAGTGTGAGGTTATGTAGGTTTAGTGTAAAGTTGATGTAGGTTATGTAGGTTATGTAGTGTAGTGTGAGGTGATGTAGTGTTTAGTGTGAGTTGATGTAGTGTTTAGTGTGAGGTTGATGTAGTTGTAGTGTGAGGTGTTGATGTGTGTTTAGTGTGAGGTTGATGTAGTGTTTAGTGTGAGTTGATGTAGTTTTAGTGTGAGGTTGATGTAGTGTTTATGTGAGGTTGATGTGTGTTTAGTGTGAGGTTGATATTGTGTTTAGGTGAAGTTGATGTAGTTTTAGTGTGAGGTTGATGTATGGTTTTAGTGCTGAGGTTGATGTTGTGTTTTAGTGTGAGGTTATGTAGTGTTTAGTGTGAGGTTACTGTAGGTTTTAGATGGTGAGATTGATGTGTGGTTTAGTGTGAGGTTGATGTAGTGTTTAGTGTGAGGTTGATGTAGTGTTTAGTGTGAGGTTGATGTAGTGTTTCGTGTGAAGTTGATGTATTGTTTAGTGTGAGGTGCCTCAGCTGATCACTATACCTGCTCGGAGATGAAGGTGCGTGTCGCTTGGGCCTGCTGAGCCATTCTGTGATGCATGTACATCCTCTGTTCTGTCTCATAGGCACTAACAGCAACAGTTGGTACGTCTGCCACTTTAGACTCTTGCACCATTGTAGTCACTACAGTCTTATATGTCACTTCATGTTTCTTCATGTATTCTTCATATTCCTCTGTAATAAGGGATATACCAACTTTAATAGGAAATACCAATTTAGCGTAAGGCTATAACTCAACCCCGCAAATTTCCTTATAAAAATTCAACCGACTGACCTTCCTCCAGCAGACTGGCTGAGGCAGACTCCTCTCCAAGCGGGTTCTTGACAAAGATGGAGTACTCTCCAGCATCATCAGCAAACGTCATGGAGATCTCCAATTTACACACTCCACTCTCCTTATTGTAGTGCACTTTATATCTAATGGATGGAAATATAATGTAATGTAGAAAGCACAATCAAAAAAAATCAAAATTCAATATTGTGATTGACTAGAAATGTGTCACCTGTATCCAGTAGTAAGGGGTACTCCAGTCTTCTTCCAGATAATGTGGGGCTTGGGGCTGCCTCCGATCTGGCACTCAAAGACAACACTTCCGCCCTCCACCAACTTCTGCACAGTTGGCTTCTTGACAAAGAAGGGAGCTGCTTCCACAGTCTCTGCAACAGCGCTCACCTCCGACATGGTCTCCTCCTTGGCTCCAATGCTAATCCTAAAAGGAAGGTTTAATGATTTAACTATCTAATATCTTGAGCAAGAAATTGTCTACAATCTTAAGCAAAAAAACTATAAATTTGTATGCTTTCAAAGCAAACTCGTAAATAACACATTTGTTAACAGTTCATGCTGTTTTCTACTCACTGATGCTCTGCAGAAGTTTCAACATATTCAGACACAGTAGTGTCCTCTCTGCTCTCAATCTCCTCTGACACTGCAATATAAAGTCAGGTTTAATCAAAGTCAGGTTTAATCAAAGTCAGGTTTAATCATTCCAATAAGGTATAGGTAGACATACATAACATTGTCTTTATGCTCTTTACCTTTGACAAGCAGGTAGCAGGATGTACTGATGGTTCCAGCCTCGCTAGTAGCAGTGCAAGTGAAGCGACCGCTGTCTTCTGCGAAGGCCTCGCGGATGACCAGACGGGCACATTTACTCTCATAAGTGATCTGGAAGTCAATGGAGCTCTCAATTCTGTAGTCCTCTCTGAACCACATGATGCCAGGGGCAGGGTGACCAGTGATCTGACATTCCAGAGTCACAGATTCACCCTCAGTCACAGTCACGTTCTTCAAGCCCTGAAAACAACACACACATGATCAGTAAAATGCTAATCTATAGGTAAAAGTAATGAAAAATAAAATTATATATTTTTTTTTTTTAAGAATGAAGAATGAAAAATATTAAAATACTTACAGCCACAAGAGTAGGTGGCACAGTTGGCTCCTCCATTGGTGATGGAACAACTGCTGTTTCAACAACCTAGGGAATACACACATCTCTGTTAATGTCATACTATTTCTAGCACTATGTGTGTGTGTGCACATTTTTTTTGCAGTGGACAAAAATGTACTTGGACGACAAAAGACAAATGGACTGGTTTAGTTAGAGGGTGTCGTAGGAGGGGAGGTATACAAGGCTGATGTTAAGATTAGTAGCAACTAAGGAGAACTGTTAAGACACTGGAGAGGAGAGGTTCTAACACATGGGGACTAGTATCTGAAAAACACCTGGGTTACAAACCTGTTGTTCCCAGTCCTCATAAATTTGCTCCATGCCCCCTGAAAACGAAGTGCCTATCTGTTTCTGCTGTAACTGAGTGTCGAAATGTGTCTGATATCTGTCTGCGATATCTTTAAACGGAGGCGGGGTCGGCTCTGGCGTCACTCTTGTCGCCACCACAATCTTATGAGATGGAGGCTTGACTGGCTTGATGATCTTTTGAGCAGCATGTGCAGAGGTAGAGGATAACTCTTTCTGCAGTGTGGCAATAGCAGAACCTGCTATTGAAACCTGATCAACCCAAGGAGAATACCATTATCATCACGAATCAGAACAAAACATTATGAACGTCTTGGGTTTGTTTTGTTTAGCCACAAGATGGGGAATCTAAGTTAGTTTGATTAAAGCCTATATGAATGGAGGGGTTTAAAATAAAGTATAAAACTACAGTATGTTAGAGGATTATTCAAACGAATATTACATTATTAGTATAACTATTGATTAATGGTAATAGGAGGGGAGTGATTAAGACCAAAATCAAATATAACAAATCATTATTGTTTAGATTACATGTTGTATTAAGTTCTCATCTGAATTATTGCTACAAAGATAGAAAGTTGCATCTCAGGCAAGCAGGAACCATGTTTACATATGTATAAATATCTACCCCCGATTATAAGATAGACAATTATTGATTTATTTTCTTGTTTCTGTTATGTTGCACTGCTTACCCGATGTTGCCTATGCTTACCTCATAGCTATGGTCAGGTTTAGGAACCATAACTTTTGAAACTGTGAAATGTGGAATTGGGGATGGTGCAAGGCCAGTATCCACTTGAGTGGTAGTTCTTTGCATCTAAAATAACCAATGGAGTTCAGATTGAGTGATTACAACCCCAAAAATAGAACAAATTACTAATTTTTTAATGTTTTTCTTTTTTCTTCTGTTGTCTACTTAAAAGTCACGTCTAACCTGGGAGACATGAATACTCTGTTCAGGAGCAAGGGTTTGAATTGTTGTTTGCATTTGCCCAGCCTCAGTCCTCGTTGAGAATTGTTGCTCAGTAGTAGACAGCATCGTCTGCTGTTTTAAATCAGAATCTATGGTTTCCTCTTCAGCATGACCCCGCTCTCCATGCACAGGCTTCCGAACACGTGCTAGGTCAACAGCAGCAACCACTTTAGCCTTTGCCTCCGCTTTTTTCCCACCCTTAACCTTTTGAGACAACAAGCAGTGAATGTAACACATACAGCACATAGATCATACACATCATCCATGGCAGTAGTAACAACAAAAAGTTGACATAACATAACAAAACATAACATACAAATGAATGTAACAAAACATCTACAAAGAACATGTTGTGTAATTTAACATATCATTGCATCATACTGTGCATTCACAGCAATATTATGAAGTGGTTTAGTCACATAATGATGAGGACTTAGCGCTCAGCAAACCTCTTAAAACATGCCACCAGGAGGTTGACAAAAACAGGACTATAAAGAGAAAGGGATGTAACAAAAGAAATGGGGAAAGTGAGAGAGTAAAATGGAGGAAATATTCATATTTGTTATTTATATATATATATATATATTGTATTTATTTTGTATTTTCTTGTTTATACCTGTGCTTTGTTTTGTTAGACATGTTTGATGTAGAGATGTAAGTTTTGATCATTTTGTATAATGAATAAAAACAAAGGAGGAAATGGGGAGTGATCACTGGTGTGTCATCATCACACCTCAGCTACCTGCTCCTCAGTAGTCACCATCATACTTGAAGCAGTGAAGCTTCCAATATTATCTCCATGTTGGATCTCAGTGTCGACAGTTTCTCCCTCTGCCTCACCAGCCATTTTGACAACTGCTGCCACCACTATTGCCCTGGTTGCTTCATATGGAAACCACATGTTTGACTCTGTTCCATTATTCCACTCCAGCATTACAATGAGTCTGTACTGCTATAGCTCCTTCCACCAGCCTCCTTTGGTGGATATGGAGGGGAGAGGGTTTTATTTCTAATCTACCTGCTCCTGTATTGGTGCTATAAACACAGCAGCAGAGCTTGTCTGTGTGCAGGATCCATCTACAGACTGGGTGTTGCAGCTACGAGCCTGGTCCACCGCTGCTCCCACGGTAGCTACAGCAATCACTTTATCATCCGTATCATGCTGCTGGCGCTTCCATTTGTTAGTGTGATTAGGAAGCAATCAAATGCATGAACATCATATAAGAACATTGAACGAGGAAAACGTATCACATGTATGATTATCAGTAATATCTGTGTAGTAATTTGCTCCAGAACCAAGTGGTAGACCAGCTCCAGAACCAAGTGGTGAACATGTCTGTCAACGAGTCTTAAGACACCATCATCATTCCTATCCTTAAGTTAGAATATCTGTGTAGTAATTTGCTCCTAATTTGCTCCATAACCTTCTGTTATGGATCACAGTAATAACATTGAACAAGGAAAACATCACACTGATGACAAAAAGTTCAACATATCCGTGTAGTTATTTGCTCATTGAAACATTCTGTTGTGTGTAACCATTCAACTTGCCATATTCACATCTATTGAGGCTCTTTTCTCCCCCCGTGCACATTTTGTTTCTTGCCCTAGCCCTACACAAATAATTTGATTCAAATAATCAACTAATCATCAAGCTGGAGGGGCAGGAGGGAGTTTGGGAAACCCTGCAGTAGACCACTAGATGGATCCACTCCCACAGAGTTGAGCGGCCCAGATGGCGATCTCCTTACCTCTCTCACAGCGACACCAGATACAGCAGCACCAGTCGTTTTCAATCCATAAGAGCCCTCCCAGTGCTGCTCCATGTGAACATGGGTGGCAGAAGTCTGGACATGACTGGCACTAGAGGCAGCGGTCATGCTGTAGCTGGACTCTGCCACAAATCCCTCTCCCTGCTTCCATGGTGGAGGCACATCTGGACTATGGGATACTTGTTTGCGTGTGGTCAGTGGGGATTTGACTGGTCTGATTGGTGACACAGACAGTCTTGAGGCAGAAGTGGGAGAGGCAGACCTGAAAATGGAAAACAGGCACACAAACATTATTTCAGAATAGACACAAATGTAAGAGTTTGAAGTCTACTACAATAGCAATGTGAGTCGGTTTCCCAGACCTAGACTAAGCCTAGTCCAGGACTACAAAGCTCTTTGAACGGAGAATCCCAATTGAGCATGCTTTTTGTAGTCCAGTAGTAGACTTAATAGGAGTCCAGGAAACCAGCCCTGTGTTTTCCAATAGGATGAAGATCAAATGTCTTACCTGACAGGGGCCGGAGTGGGCGCCTTGACATGTCTCACAGGTGATGGTGACTGATGACGTCCGCCTGCAACCCTGGCTGCAAGAGATGGTGGTGTTGGGGACTTGGAGGTTGAGGTTGGCTTTGGAGGCACACGTGGTGGGGTCTTGTGTGCCAATGTCTGGGTCACTACACCACCTTCAACACGCATTTCCATCATAGAGCTGGACTGGAAATGTGACTCCACTCTCTGAAATGAAAGAGGAGAAAGTTAGTTGGAGTAAGCAAGGTTTCATATCTTTTATAGCATTTTCTATTGTTGAAGGTATACTTCCCAGTGAGCAAAACTGGTTGAAAAGATGTAATTTCAATGGCGAAACTGATTGAAATTATGTCTTTTCAATGGAGAAACTGATTGAAATTATGTTTTTTCAATGGAGAATTTAGTTTTTCTCACTGGGTTCACTTTTTTTTAAAGCTTATATATGACTTTGGACTAAGACTACAGTAGAATCTTACTCTGGCCTCTCTGGTCTGGCGGGTCTGAGAAGACGTCATCTGAGAAGATGATGACATAATAGTCTTTGTCTTCTTAGCAGGGACTGCTACCTCTTCACCTGGACATTGGAAAATAATTATATCTAGAATTAACATAAATACTTGACATCTCTATATGTATAACTCTATATATATATATAACTTTCTCTCTCTATATATATATATATATACATATATATATGAGCATTTAATCTATTGACACAGCATGAATCCAAAATACAGAAATACTAAATTACATTATTTTACATGTTTTCTTAAATGTTTTTTACTAATGTATTTTAGTTCCAAACATAAATACCAATATGAGTAAGCTTTGGCTCATTCTCTGCTCATCTACCCACATGATTCCTGTTTCCCATCATTAATGATTAAAGTTAAAGGAGTCATGCAGTCTCACCTTGAACCAGCAGTTCAGCAGTGGAGGTAGCCCGTCCGCTGCTGTTTGAAGCATTTACAGAGTAAGTTCCAGAATCCTCTGGGAAGGCTTCGGCAATCAACAAACTGTAAAGGTCTCCTTCTTGAACAATCTGAAAGTCAGCAGAGCTCTGTATCTCAGCTCCCTCTCTGTAGAACTTTACCACAGGTGTAGGGATTCCTGCAACACGAACATCCAGTCTCACTTGGCTTCCTTGTCTCACGGTCATACTCTGAAGTCTCTGAATAAAGTTGGGTGGTGCGGTCTCCACTGTAAGAGAACATTTGTGTTAGTGAGAGTCACACAATAACTGAACCACCAATTAAAACAGATCTCAGGTAAAATAAATACAACATGTCACCTGTAACAAGAAGTTCAGCGGTGCTAGTGGCTTGTCCAGCACCATTGGTGGCTCTCACAGAAAATCTTCCACTGTGTGCGGCTGTCACAGCAGGGATCATCAGAACAGCGCGGCCATCGCTGAACGAGATCTGTGCGCCGGGCAGAGCGGCAGCGGAAAGAACCTGGCCATCACGGAACCAGCTCACCTCAGGAACTGGATTACCTGGAGGTAAAGTTTGTAATTTGTTTTATTAATGATACTGTTGACAAATGTTAATATGTATTCATATAGATTATCTGACGTCTGTTAAGATAAATGTTGCTTGCTTGAATCAATTAACAATTGACT
Source organism: Salvelinus sp. IW2-2015 (assembly GCF_002910315.2). NCBI lineage: Eukaryota > Metazoa > Chordata > Actinopteri > Salmoniformes > Salmonidae > Salvelinus > Salvelinus sp. IW2-2015. The sequence continues at coordinate 27,712,050 of NC_036839.1, forward strand.
GAGATTATCAATTGGTAGCTAAAGTTCTAGAAACAAGGTCGGTGGCTAGGTCAAAATGTGTGATGTGAATAGAATTGCAGACAACTGGAACTTCGTGACAAGAAAAAAAGAAAGATGTCTTACCACTAACTTGCGCCTCGAACGTTGCGGCACTACCCTCTAGTGCCACAACGCTCTGCAGCGGCTGTGTAAATGTTGGCGCCTGTGTTGACATTGTGGATGGCACCCTGGAAGAAAGACACAACATGAAAACACAGAGTTAAACTACTAATTCAAAATAGCCTACAGCCAATAGGACTACATGTTTATTTATATCATTTAGGCTATTTAACAGGGACATATTCTATATTTATATTATTAGGCCGACACAATAATCAACAATTTAGACAATACTGAGGTGTATTAGTGCCAGATTTAGCTAACAGCTTATTTTAATCTGCAGTCTATACTTTGGTCTCACAACAATACCCATTTGATATCTAGCTGAGTGATATGGTTTTACTTAATACAGTATATGAAGGGTCCGAAACTATCTGAGAGCAGCACAACAGGATATTTTTAGCAGCAGAGAAATGAGGCTGAGGGACTCGTCAGAAATGCTCCCTGCACCTGGCCCAAAGCAGCTTGTCTGTCTGTCAATTCCAGAAATCAGAGGCTCCATGGAGTCTGCATGTTAGGGCCAAACCCTGGCCAAACCCTGGGACACAGTACCTAGTGTCCGCCCAAAGACGAGACAATAACAACTGGAGGCTGACAATCAGTAGGTTGAGAACTAATCGACTCATCAAATGATCAGATGTCAAATCAACTCAGTTAACAGTTAACATGTGGCCTACAATGCCTAGGCCTACAGGCAATTTACAGTGCCACTCTAAACGTAAAAATCTATGTAATTACACAACAGAAATGGCCAAGAGACATGTATGCCTACTTTTTGCATTGATCATTAAATTAACATACCAAACAATTGGAAGTTAACCTATATTTTCCACTCTCACTTCTCCCAGTCATACTACCTTTTTGGGTGAATAGGCCTACACATAATCTATCTGGATCTTTCTAAGAACCATAGGCAGCCCATTTGGGAATATAGAGCTCTCACTAACACAAGTCTGCAATCCATGAAGTCTTTATTTCACTAGAATGTTTAAAATAGATCATAAAAAGTTCAGAATTGCAATTGGCAGGTTCAGAAATGCATTACCATGCATGTAACCATATGAGCAAGATTGGACGTAAATAGCTAGGCTTATTTCATGACATTCACAGGCACCAGTCCTACATTCTAGAAGAATCAGGCCTGGGCTTACATTACAAGTACCAGGTTTCTGCCTACATTATACAATTTACAAGATATCAATATCTAACTTCACCAATTAGACCAAATTTCAGTTGTTATATTCATTTTTTCATTATAATAACAAAATACTATAATTTGTCGGGAATCTCGTGACCTAAACCTCCCTATGTAGGCTTATGTTGTTTGACAAGAAATTAGGATGTAACAATGTTACATAGGCTACATTTTATAACATTTAAACCAATTTACTTCCCCATAGTCACAATTCACAAAACGTTTAGTAAATTCACTCTGAATGTTTTATAAGTTACTCAAGTTAAAATCTGCCCTGGCTCAACAACTTTCTCCATCAGCTCTTATTCAGAAGCAGTCAGATATCCAATATGGAAATGTAATATTCCTCTTTAGAAACCGTCTCTGAGACACTTCCATGCAGGCTGTGTAGGCCTACTTCCATGCAACAGTGAAATGTCAACATCAATATATTAATAAATTATCCCAATTGAATGTCAATGGCTAGGCTATTATCAGCCTGGGATTAAAACATACTAGAGATAAATGTATGTTTTATGTCAAGCAAATGACAAAGGCCAGGTGCACACAAATGTCCCTGTCCACATTAATCTGAGACATTTCTGATCATGACATTGCATCCGTATACTACAACAACAAAATGGATCCAAAACTCCACCAGAATATCTCTTTAAGCTTCAAATTGAGGGCAATGTATTTCTTATATCACAGGCAGCCCTTCTGTAAACTCACTTTGATACCATGGCATTGCTATAACTGAAGTGACACTACCAGACTGTCCCTGTCAGTCAAAATATCAATCAACTCTGTCACTAGGGAGGAACTTTACCTATATCAAAACATTATCCAAAAATACCAAATATCTTCCTTATTTTACATTTACACAATAGGCTATAAGAATTGCTTTGAGAGTATCATAATGTCATGGGTTTAAATGTAGGATAATCCAAGTGATAAAGCAAAAATATTTTACTCCTATGAATTCCTATGGGAGGGCCTGCTCAAATCCCCTGTTTTAGGGGGTTTATGACCACCATAAATACATGTTTTTCCAATACATCAAAAAACTTGGACCATCATGTCAAATGTCATCAGACATTAGCATTCAATAAAAACCTGTACAAAACTGAATTAACTTCAGATATTTCAAGATTGGAATCTGAGCGACAGATATGGCAGTCTCCAAAAATAATCTGTCCCCCGCTTGCTTGATTGACAGTCACCATGTGGCACATAACTGTAGGTGCAACTGATATCCCTGCTGCTGATTCCCTTAAAAAGACATTGCTCCGCAGCTGGGACACCACTCTAATGCTATCAGGGGCTATTCTTGGCTTTCTGAATCATAGCACCAATCCAAATGCACCATAAAGTAACCTTGAGGGATCCAAAACAGCAGTTATCAGCAACAGCGTATTTAATGTAAACATATTTAATTAACAGTAAGTGACAAAGTATTATAAATATTTACAATCAAATATAACAATGTTCATACTGTGGAACCATTCTTGCTAAAACTATTGTTTAGCAACAAACAATGTAAACAATGATTTAAGAAATAAGAAATGTTTCATCATTGATTACCAAGTAAAAATGACTTACTTGTATCCACAAGGGTGCCTTGAACAGATGGGACAGTGCCCAGATGGCTATAGCCTCAGCACCTATCTCTTTATCCAGAAATGTTCCCAGAAAATCCAAGGTGAGAACGGTTGAGCCTCCCAAATAACCCCCCAAAAACAAAACCACACAGTTTCTTAGCTGTGTAGTTCTGTTTTTCTCCTTGCAAATCCCTACACCTGAGGCAAGGCTGGGAATGCTCCAACTGCTCAGAAGTACCAATATGGTTGTTTAACTTTATATACTTGGGGACAAAACAGCATCATCACTTCACTGCCACTCCCCATTGGCCACCCTGTCAGAGGCATCATGGGAAAAGGAGCCATTTATGCAAGCTCACACCTGTCACTCACTCCACACTGGTGGGAGATCAGCGTTTCATTGCTCTTTGTTTGGGTCCTAATATTTACTCTTTCATAAAAGGTGATAATTAATATGGAGTTAACTTAAATCAACTTAACACTTCAGAAGCTAATATTTTATTAATGTACAAAAAATAAGTAACTCTGACTCATTAAATAGCTGGTGACCAAAACGAGAGAGTGGCTGTCCCTGTCACTCAAACTAAAGACGAACCTCGTTACAAGAGGAACAAATTCAATATTTACACTATTAGTCACCATGCTAGTTACATCCCATAGACTTAAACAAATTAAAATATAAACTGTTGGCAATATGTTGGTGTACTGTACCAACATGTACAGTAGACTTAGTGCAGGTTATATGTGTTGATAATTAGTGCCAAGTTAGTAAGACTTGAGTGTTAGATAACTCTAGGTTTTGTAACCTGCTTTGGTAACAACATTGCTTGAAGATGTTCAACATCCATCCTCTGGGAAACATTGAATGTCTTGACCAGTAAGGTTTAGTATGCCAATCATGTTCATATCTAGCTCTGAAATATTTTTGTCGAAATAATTTATTGAAAATGTAACAACTAAAAGGATTGTAACCAACAAGGAAAGGAAAGGGAGATACATAGTCAGTTGTACAACTGAATGCATTCAACTGAAATGTGTCTTCCACATTTAACCCAACGCCTCTGAATCAAGCATATTACATCACGTATACATCTGGACATCCTATTTCTTTTAGAAACTTTGTATATTGAGAAATGACTGTAAAATGACTGTAATATATGGGATCATTCACAATATACTGTAAATTGAAAGCATCCTATTAGAAAATAATGGATAATTCCTGAATTAACTTGGTATTAAACCCAACCATGTACTTGAAAACGTTTTTATTTTTTATTTGACTAGCAAATTGATAGAGAACATTCAATGATCTGGGTGCTAATGCAATGGAGAAGTGAGGGGTGAATGAGCTTTTGAAGCTGGGAACAATAAGGTCACCATGATGACAATAAGCTCGCCATGATGGTATGGCCAGGTTGAGTATTTGTTCAGGACAGGGTTAACAGCCCTACACTTGCTGTAAGATGCCATGGGATATTCAGTAACCACAAGTTATGTTCAATGCCCCACCTTGGCTACACTATTAAAAGAAGAACAAAATAATTTGATACTTTTTTGTAATTAGGACGTCGCCATTTTGCGGGTGTTGGGAAACACCTGAAAAGGTTGTATAGCCTAATGCTTTGTTATGTTTATAATGAGTTTATTTTGGGATATGGTTTACAATGTTTTATACTGTATATTGTATACTGTATTCATGATGTCACAAAATTAAATTGCCATTGCTTGTGATCAGTGACCTTTTTCCCCCTCCCCTCATGTTTTCTCTCAGAAGCACAGAGCACTGTTGGCTGCTCTTACAGTCTGGTCTGGTCCTAGTCAGGCAGCTGCTCTCTTTCACTCTCATCTCGGCTGACTGAAAATAAATTCTATATTTAGGCCTATCAAAACTCTAAGGGAAAACCCAGGGGCAATTGTAAAAATTACAGTAGCTGAATTTGTCGCTGAATTTGTTACTTTCATAGAAAAAGTCACTAGGGTGGTCTGACAAATCCCTAGACCTAGTGACAAAGTTGCACTAAATTGGCAACACAACCAACTCTGTTATAATAATTATACAGCATTATATTTTGGTCCTAGATATTAGGGATATTCAGTAGCTGATTTGCATAGATACAGTGACTTGCGTAAGTATTCACCCCCCTTGGCATTTTTCCTATTTTGTAGCCTTACAACCTGGAATTAAAATAGATTTTTGAGGGCGTTGTATCATTTGATTTACACAACATGCTTACCACTTTGAAGATGCAAAATATTTTTTATTGTGAAACAACCAAGAAATAAGACAAAAAAAAAAACTGAAAACTTGAGCGTGCATAACTATTCACCCCCCCAAAGTCAATACTTTGTAGAGCCACATTTTGCAGCAATTACAGCTGCATGTCTCTTTGGGTATGTCTCTATAAGCTTGGCACATCTAACCACTGGGATTTTTGCCCATTCTTCAAGGCAAAACTGCTCCAGCTCCTTCAAGTTGGATGGGTTCCGCTGGTGTACAGTAATCTTTAAGTCACAGATTCTCAACTGGATTGAGGTCAGGGCTTTGACTAACTCATTCCTAGACATTTAAAAGTTTCCCCTTAAACCACTTGTGTTGCTTTAGCAGTATGCTTAGGGTCATTGTCCTGCTGGAAGGTGAACCTCCATTCCAGTCTCGAATCTCTGGAAGACTGAAACAGGTTTCCCTCAAGAATTTCCCTGTATTTAGTGCCATCCATCATTCCTTCCATTCTGATCAATTTCCCAGTCCCTGGATGGTGTTCTCGGGCTGATGAGAGGTGTTGGGTTTGCGCCAGATATAGCGTTTTCCTTGATGACCAAAAAGCTACATTTTTGTCTCATCTGACCAGAGTACCTACTTCCATATGTTTGGGGAGTCTCCCACATGCCTTTTGGCAAACACCAAATGTGTTTGCTTATTTTTTTCTTTAAGCAATGGCTTTTTTCTGGCCACTCTTCTAAAAAGCCCAGCTCTGTGGAGTGTACGGCTTAAAGTGGTCCTATGGACAGATACTCCAATCTCAGCAGGGGAGCTTTGCAGCTCCTTCAGGGTTATCTTTGGTCTCTTTGTTGACTCTCTGATAAATTTGGGTAGCCTCCCTCCTTGCCTAGTCCATTAGTTTTGGTGGGCGGCCCTCTCTTGGCAGGTTTGTTGTGGTGCCATATTCTTTCTATTTTTTAATAATGGATTTAATGGTGCTTAGTGATGTTGCAGACTCTGAGGCCTTTCAGAACAGGTGCATATATATACTGAGATCATGTGACAGATCATGTGACACTTAGATTGCACACAAGTGGACTTTATTTAAGTAATTATGTGACTTCTGAAGGTAATTTGTTGCACCAGATCTTATTTAGGGGCTTCATAGCAAAGGGGGTGAATACATATGCACGCACTGCTTTTCCGCTATTTTTTTTTGTTGAATTTTTTGAACCAAGTTATTTTTTCATTTCACTTCACCAATTTGACACCAGTCATGTCCATTACATGAAATACAAATTAAAACCCATTTAAAAGACAGGTTATAATGAAACAGAATAGGAAAAACACCAAGGTGGTTGAATACTTTTGAAAGGCACTGTAGCTAGCTAATGTAGGTTTCCCATGTTGCAGGTGGTTGAACAATCGCTGCTAAACTATTCCAAGACCCTTCAAAATCCCAGATCATTAAGACTAAGTAATGTAAAGGCAGAATAAACTCTGTAGATATAGTAAATTGCCCCACTGTAACACAGTTCATCCCTGCCACAACTGACCTGGGATTGTAAACTATATGAAAAGACATACTCTAAAAAGCACTGTCAATAAAAGCCAAGATATGTGTGGGTGCAGGGCACAGGAAGGTGATGTCCAGCGATGTAGTGGTAAATGAAAAAGTGGCTATATGCTAGTGGAGGGGACCAATATAGATAATGTGATATGCTATTGATATCGTTTGATAGATATGAAAAAGCATATAGTAATATTATTCTACACTATAATGTAAAAAAGCTACATGACTGATCCTCCATGCACAAAACCCTCTCAACAAACTTCTCACAAGCTTTCAACTCAGCAAACTGAATTTCCTACAAATGGGCCAACAATGGTTGATGGACTTCCCACTGAATTCAGACAGGAAAGGTAGGTAAAGGCTCCCAGAACATTTACACCTGGCCTAATGGAAAATCAGAAAGCAGTTGTACGGACTTCACAGAGCCGTGGAAGTGAACAGAAAAGTGAACATTCATACAATTGCAAAATTATTTTTATAAAACCGATATACAGTTGAAGTTGGAAGTTTACATACACTTAGGTTGGAGTCATTAAAACTTGTTTTTCAACCACTCCGCAAATTTCTTGTTAACAAACTATAGTTTTGGCAAGTCGGTTAGGACATCTACTTTGTGTATCACACAAGTAATTTTTCCAACAATTGTTTACAGACAGATTATTTCACGTATAATTCAGTCTATCACAATTCCAGTGGGTCAGAAGTTTACATACACTAAGTTGACTGTGCCTTTAAACAGCTTGAAAAATTCCAGAAAATGATGTCATGGCTTTAGAAGCTGCTGATAGGCTAATTGACATCATTTGAGTCAATTGGAGGTGTACCTGTGGATGTATTTCAAGGCCTATCTTCAAACACAGTGCCTCTTTGCTAGACATCATGGGAAAATCAAAAGAAATCAGCCAAGACCTCAGAAAAACATTTGTAGACCTCCACAGGTCTGGTTCATCCTTGGGAGAAATTCCCAAATGCCTGAAGGTACCACGTTCATCTGTACAAACAATAGTACGCAAGTATAAACACAATGGGACCACGCAGCCATCATACCGCTCAGGAAGGAGACGCGTTCTGTCTCCTAGAGATGAACGTACATTGGTGCGAAAAGTGCAAATCAATCCGAGAACAACAGCAAAGGACCTTGTGAAGATGCTGTAGGAAACAGCTACAAAAGTATCTATCCACAGTAAAACGAGTCCTATATCGACCGCTCAGCAAGGAAGAAGCCACTGCTCCAAAACAGCCATAAAAAAGCCCGACTTCGGTTCGCAACTGCACATGGGGACAAATATTGTCCTGTTTGGCCATAATGACCATCATTATGTTTGTAGGAAAAAGGGGGAGGCTTGCAAGCTGAAGAACACCATCCCAACCGTGAAGCACGGGGTGGCAGCATCATGTTGTGGGGGTGCTTTGCTGCAGGAGGGACTGGTGCACTTCACAAAATAGATGGCATCATGAGGGAGGAAAATTATGTGGATATATTGAAGCAACATCTCAAGACATCAGTCAGGAATTTAAAGCTTGGTCGCAAATGGGTCTTCCAACTGGACAATGACCACAAGCATACTTCCAAAGTTGTGGCAAAATGGCTTAAGGACAACAAAGTCAAGGTATTGGAGTGACCGTCACAAAGCCCTGACCTCAATCATATAGAGAATTTGTGGGCAGAACTGAAAAGGCGTGTAAGGAGGCAAGGAGGCCTACAAACCTGACTCAGTTACACCAGCTCTGTCAGGAGGAATGAGCCAAAATTCACCCAATTTATTGTGGAAGCTTGTGGAAGGCTACCCAAAACGTTTGTCCCAAGTTAAACAATTTAAAGGCAATGCTACTAAATACTAATTGAGTGTCTGTAATCTTCTGACCCACTGGGAATGTGATGAAAGAAATAAAAGCTGAAATAAATCATTCTCTTTACTATTATTCTGACATTTCACATTCTTAAAATTAAGTGGTGATCCTAACTGACCTAAAACAGGGCATTTTTACTAGGATTAAATGTCAGGAATTGTAAAAAACTGAGTTTAAATGTTTTTGGCTAAGGTGTATGTAAACTTCAACTGTACACTGAGACTACAAAATATGCACTTTTCAGGTGAAAGCTATGATCCCTTGATGTCACTTGTTAAAACCACTTCAATCGGTGTGGATGAAGGGGAGGAGACAGGTTAAATAAGGATTTTTAAGCCTTGAAACATTTGAGACATGGATTGTGTATGCGTGCCATTCAGTAGATGAATGGGCCAGACAAAATATTAAAGTGCCTTTGAAGGGGGTACTGTAGTAGGTGCCAGGTGCACCAGTTTGTGTCAAGAACTGGAACGCTGCTGGGTTTTTCACGTTCAACAGTTTCCCTTCCCTTGTGTATCAATAATGGTCCACCACCCAAAGGACACCTAGCCAACTTGACAGAACTGTGGGAAGCATTGGAGTCAACATGGGCCAGCATCCCTGTGGAATGCTTTCGACACCTGTTGGGTGCAACTCAATATTAGGAAGGTGTTCTTAATGTTTTTATACTCAGTGTATATCGTTATTCTATCGGAAAAATGCAACTGATATCGATATACTGTAGACTTTCCATATCAGTGCCCATCACTACTACTGTAAATGCTAAGATGCTGTGAAAGTGTTGCAAAAACATGAAATGCCAGTAATATAAAATGAACAAGCAGCAGGTACAAAAAAGTCTTATGTATGAATTATGTATGAAACGTCTTATGTATGAATCATGTCTGATGCTAGTGTATTTGTTGGGGGCTATATCATGGCTAATGTTTAGCATTTGTTTAGCTAGCTAGTTTACATTTAAGTCATTTAGCAGACGCTCTTATCCAGAGCGACTTACAAATTGGAAAGTTCATACATATTCATCCTGGTCCCCCCGTGGGGAATGAACCCACAACCCTGGCGTTGCAAGCGCCATGCTCTACCAACTGAGCCACACGGGACCATAGTTGAGTAACTTGTTAGTTTGCTATGGTAGTTGTTAGCAAATGTTTATCATAAATAAGGCTGAAATCAAATCCAATTGTATTTGTCACATGCACCGAATATAACAGGTGTCGACCTCACCGTGAAATTCTTACTTACAAGCCCTTAAACAACAATTAAGTTTTAAGAAAAATAAGTTAGGAAATATTAACTTAAGTTAAGTTAAGAAAATATTTACTAAATAAACTAAAGTTAAAAAACGTAACACAAAATAACAATAACGAGGCTATATACATGGGGTACCGGTACCGAGTCAATGTGCGGGGGTACAGGTTATTCGAGGTAATTGAGGTAATATGTACATATAGGAAGGTGTAAAGTGAAAATGCATATATAATAAACAGCAAGTAGCAGCAGTGTAAAAAAAGGGGGTCAATGCAAATAGTCCAGGTAGCCATTTGATTAACTGTTCAGCAGTCTTATGTCTTGTGGGTAGAAGCTGTTAAGGAGCCTTATGGACCTAGACTTGGCGCTTCGGTACCACTTGCCATGCGGTAGCAGAGAGAACAATCTACGACTAGGGTGGCTGAAGTCTTTGACAATTTTTAGAGTCTTCCTCTGACACCGCCTGGTATAGAGGTCCTGGATGGCAGGAAGCTTGGCCCCAGGAATGTTCTGGGTCGTATGCACTACCCTCTGTAGTGCCTTGTGGTCGGAGGCCGAGCAGTTGCCATACCAGGTGGTGATGCAACCAGTCAGGATGCTCTCGATGGTGCAGCTGTATAACTTTTTGAAGCTCTGAGGACCCATGCCAAATCTTTTCAGTCTCCTGAAGGGGAATAGGCATTGTCGTGCCCTGTTCATGACTGTCTTGGTGTGTTAAGACCATGATAGTTGATGCGTGATGTGGACAACAAGGAAGCTCTCAATCTGCCTTACCACGTGCCCGGCCCTCCTTTTCCTGTAGTCCACGATCAGCTCATTTATCTTCAACACGTTGAGGGAGAGATTGTTGTGCTGGCACCACACTGCCAGGAGTGGACTCATAGAGTGGACTCACTAATCATGTACTGTTCTTGTTGCAAAGTAAGGCTTTCATCCAGTCTGTATTCTTACTGCAACCAGTTTCTTTGTAGAGCTTGTACTTGCAGTCAGTCACGTTATCTTCCCACGCATGAGGCGCTGTCAAAATACAATAAGCTACATTTGTCTCACTTGACTTGACTGCTTGGATGGGCATAGGCAGGAAGGGGGAATGAAACTCACTTTACAAAAGTAATGCTCGAAGCTTACATAATCTTGGTGTATCTTGTCAAAATAATTTTGCCAGAGTGTCTGTCATTTAGAAACAGTTTTCATGACCGGCTGTGTGAGTTGTTCTCAAACACCCGCTCTTTCCACCATGCGTTTTATAGGATTTTTATGAAGTAAATACTTTAATTTAATATATTTATACCATCCATCGCCTCACAATTTCTGGGTTTATTTTTCAACAACATTTTGATCAAACATTACAGGATGATATGAATAAAAACAACCAAATATGAGAATATTACAAACATTATTTGTAGTGTTTGTACGCATAATGTATTTATTTTAGCTTGTAACTATAGCAGCATCGGAACTCACTATGGCAGTATCTTAGCTGTCATTGGATTTATTTATTTTTACCAAAAGAAAAAACTTGTAAAACCTTGTTTGCATTCCATCCATATGGATTTTGGCGTAATGGGCCTATATACAAATGTTTGTAAACAAGAGCAAAAGGTTCCAGATTCAGCCCATTTGTATTGAAAGGCCGCCAGGCCCCAACCCTATTGTTGAGGTTTGAGGAACCAGGAGCTGACTGAGTCTGTCCTATTTGTAGAAAGCAGGAATGGGTTTCCATGTCCCCTGGCCCTCCCAGCCTCGCTCAGCCCCCCGCCACTGATACACCGAAGAGGGTTATTTTGGTCAACGAACACAGGGGGGATGGAGATGTGATTTATACAGGCAAGCCATTTCTGTCCTACTGGCCTGGCTCACATGTCAGCCGGGGACAGCTGCAGGTCGCTAAATCCAAGTTAGGGGTGAGCCATAAACTCTCACACCAACTTGTTCTAATGAAAACTAACAGGACAGAGACGTTTTTTGATAGGAAAACACCAACGAACATTATCCTATACATGGACGGAAACATAGAAAGTGGAAATGACCAAGACAAAATGGAGGTGTGGGTCATTTCAGGTTTATGCTTTTTGTGCCTCACTGCCAAGACATCACATTTTGCTTATGGTGTAAAAATGCAAAGCAGCTGCTGAAGCCAGAAAGGCCCCCTGACCTGCCGGGCCGGCCACTCTTTCAAATAAGGGAGAGGTAACTGTGAAGAGGCAAAATAAATCACCATTTAAGAAAGACAATTCTTTATAGCCAATAAATATTTTCAGATACCTTAAATTATATGCTGTAGTATCAACTACCAAATAGTCCCTTCATGGTCTAACAGACATTGGATTTCCCAACTATTAACACCACAGATCACTGGACAAGTCAGTTACTGGTTATTCATTGTTTGTGCTTCACGTTTCCCATGATGCCAATAATTCTTATCCAAATAGTGCCACTCATCAGCTGAAGGCAGGAGCAGCTGGATCTGCTAGAATGTCAGCAGCATGTTTACTAATGCATATTAATTTGGTTGTGTTGGTAAAAGTACTGTACAGCCGAGCAAGTGGCAATGTGTTCACAAATGTGTTCAATGCAATACTGTATTTCAAATATTTCATTATGATTATTTGAAATATGAGAGTGCAGCAGAGCATGGAAATCAAAATGGTGTAGCAATAATAGACAGTATTTAACAATATATAACACATTTAGACATATATACTATAATATATTGTATAACAATATATAATATATCAAACAAAATTAAGAACAATATGAACAAATAACAATTGCAAATGATGTATAACAAATCAAGGTGTCCTTGTAGTAAAATAGGCTATTTACTGTCTGCGCCAAAGATGTTTGAACACATTTTTTTTTATAGTCCAGTATTTCTCTTTCTGGGAGACAGTCATGTATTACTTGTCCAGACACCTATTCACAAGGTTTGTGTCATTCCTATACACACTCTATGACAGAGCAACATTCAGCTGCGGGCCAATTTCTTCTTGATCGGATGGTCATGTGGCTGAAACATAATAAAAAAGTGTTTTAGACTGGAAATTGAACGCAATAAGCCGAAACAGATTTAATATTTGACTAAAGCATAATCATTTCAAACCTTGATTACATTTGGGGACATTGCCCTGCATTCGGTGCAGTCTTTTGGATGAGGCGTTAAAACTGGTTTACTGGTCATTCAAAATCCCAACCTGGCCACATTCCATCAAGGCCACCTAATCATCCCCCTCATTCCTAATTGGCAGATATCACTCCTCACCTCTCCACCAGATAGCTGATGTGTGATGAGCTTTCTGACACAAAAATGGTCACCATGCATCACTGAGGTGGGTGCTACACATTGATGGTGGATGAGGTGTTTCCCCATACTATGCAAAGCGCTTTGAGTAACTCAGTTAGTAGAAGAGTGCTATATAAATCCAATCAATTATTAATTAGTATCATTTGTATACAATCACATCTCTCTATTATGTGTGGGAATACTTTGGACAGATTTCCAAAAGCGATTTATTTTTCTCAGAAAACTTGGGGGGCCAAATAAAACCACCCGCGCACCGCATTCGGCCCGTGGGCCGCCAATTGGGGAACCCTGCTGTAACAGTTGGGACCACAAGGTTGGGATTCATTCTAAAAGAAAGCACAAGTGCCATCTCCTGGAGGAACATACCCATCCCTCTACGCATTGTTGTATTTTTTTTAACCACATTTTTTACCTAAATCCAATTGAATGGTACACATCTTCGTTGATTTCATTTCGAATTCATGTTAGTTGACAACTCAATTAAATGTAAATCAAAACTAAACATTGAGCTGACGTCTCAGCCCAGTGAGATGTTTGTCCAGGAGATGGAAACATTGTGCTCCAGTCCTACAAATGAAGTGCCATCCATTCAAGGTATTTGGACAGTGACCATTTTAAGTAGGTCTATTTGAACAGAGAAATGATAAATGTTGTTTTTGCTCTATAAGCCTACCTCAGCGATTTGAATTGGAGATCAACAAACGAGTAGCAAAGAGCATAACATCCCCTTTTATAACAAGGGTTTTATGCATAATATGTCCCCCTATTTTAGGTAAGCATTATGCAAACAAGTACATGGCCAAATATGGAAGCTGCAGATGAGGGGTGGAGCATCAGACTTGGGACAATTTTAGCGATCCCAGTGGCCCCACAGTCAAAAAACTACAACGGAAATATAGCCGTTCAGCCATGACTGTAGTTTTAGTAGAGAAGTTGTGAAGCATTTTCCAATAGTTTCAGAATAATGCAGTTTAATTTTAATTTATACTTCACTTAATGGAAAATAATAAAAGCATATTATGGAAAATAAAAGCATTTAATGTTCCAATTTCCAGTAAACCTGTCTAACAACTAGATGTGCTGCTCTTTGTTTGGTATTTGTGATATTTAGCATGTGGCTGAATGGTATAATAGGCTACAATTAATACCCCCTCTAGGTGGTGAAAGGTTTTCAGAGATATCAAACACCCCTTCAGAGGTGTTGCAAGGAGGCTTCTCTCAGCCAGATTGTTCTGGAAAATGTCAATAGAGGCTGGCAACAAAGATGAAGATCCATATGGGTGAAATGCTGTTGATGGAAACTTTAGGAACAGCTATTAAATTTGAAGCTATTTTCCTTTGCCTCTGAATCGTCTGAGACGTATGCCATCTGCTGGATGTGTGCACACTTACCACAACAAATGAAACTACGAGACTCAACGAAGATATCTACTTTGGCATCTTCTTTTGTCCAGTGTCCTTCTTATGTTCTTCTTGGTATAGGAGTTTATCAAGCGTGGAGTCGACTTTAAATATAAAATTTTTGTATCTTCATGAAGGTATTCTCTTCAGCAATCATGCTTAGTCTCATATTACGTTGTGCTACATTCTTCCAGCCTATACGGGCCCTATCTGTGTGTGTGTGTGTGTGTGTGTGTGTATGTGTGTGTGTGTTCAGCCAGAATCCAAAAGGGCTTAATTTAGAATTGATGAGTAGACATACCTTGCACTGCCTTTGTTATCAGTTACATCATTCTACATGGCTATACATGTTTTTAAAGTTTTTTTTACATGATGAGGTATTGTGTTATATATATATATATTTATACTACCATTCAAAAGTTTGGGGTCACTTAGAAATGTCCTTGTTTTTGAACGAAAATCAATTTTTTTGTCCATTAAAATAACATTAAATTGATCAGAAATACAGTGTAGACATTGTTCATGTTGTAACTGACTATTGTAGCTGGAAACGGCATATTTCCTTTATGGAATATCTACATAGGCGTACAGAGGCCATTTATCAGCAACCATCACTCCTGTGTTCCAATGGCACGTTGTGTTAGCTAATCCAAGTTTATAATTTTATTAAAGGCTGATTGATCATTAGAAACCATTTTTCAATTATGTTAGCACAGCTGAAAACTGTTGATCTGATTAAAGAAGCAATAAAACGGACCTTCTATAGACTACAGTGGCTTGCGAAAATATTTACCCCCCTTGGCATTTTTCCTATTCTGTTACCTTACAACATGGAATTAAAATTGATTTTGGGGGGGGGGGGGGTTGTATCATTTGATTTACACAACATGCCTACCACTTTGAAGATGCAAAATATTTTTTATTGTGAAACAAACAAGAAATAAGACAAAAAAACTATTTGGTGCATAATTATTCACCCCCCAAGGTCAAAACTTTGTAGAGCCACCTTTTGCAGCAATTACAGCTGCAAGTCTCTTTGGGTATGTCTCTATAAGCTTGGCACATCTAGCTACAGGGATTTCTGTCAATTTTCAAGGCAAAACTGCTCCAGCTCCTTCAAGTTGGATGGGTTCCGCTGGTGTACAGCAATCTTTAAGTCATACCACAGATTCTCAACTGGATTGAGGTCAGGGCTTTGACTAGCTCATTCCAAGACATTTAAATGTTTCCCCTTAAACCATTTGAGTGTTGCTTTAGCAGTATGCTTAGGGTCGTTGTCCTGCTGGAAGGTGAACCTCCGTCCCTGTCTCAAATCTCTGGAAGACTGAAACAGGTTTCCCTCAAGAATTTTCCTGTATTTAGTGCCATCCATCATTCCATCAATTCTGACCAGTTTCCCAGTCCCTGCCGATGAAAAACATGGGATGGTGTTCTCGGGGTAATGAGAGGTGTTGGGTTTGTTCCAGACATAGTGTTTTCCTTGATGGCCAAAAAGCTACATTTTTGTCTCATCTGACCAGAGTACCTTCTTCCATATGTTTGGAGAGTCTCCCACATGCCTTTTGGCAAACACCAAACATGTTCTGGCTACTCTTCTGTAAAGCCCAGCTCTGTGGAGTGTACGGCTTAAAGTGATCCTATGTGATCCAATCTCTGCTGTGGAGCTTTGCAGCTCCTTCAGGGTTATCTTTGGTCTTTTTGTTGCCTCTCTGATTAATGCCCTCCTTGCCTGGTCCATGAGTTTTGGTGTGCGGCCCTCTTGGCAGGTTTGTTGTGGTGCCATATTCTTTCCATTTTTTAATAATGGATTTAATGGTGCTCCGTGGGACGTTCAAAATGTTGGATTTTTTTTTATAACCCAACCCTGATCTGTACTTCTCCACAACGTTGTCCCTGACCTGTTTGGAGAGCTCCTTGGTCTTCATAGTGCCGCTTGCTTGGTGGTGCCCCTTGCTTAGTGGTGTTGCTGACTCTGGGGCCTTTCAGAACAGGTGTATATATGCTGAGATCATGTGACAGATCATGTGACACTTAGATTGCACACAGGTGGACTTTATTTAACTAATTATGTGACTTCTGAAGTAATCTGGTTGCACCAGATCTTATTTAGGGGCTTCATAGCAAAGGGGGTGAATACATATGCACGCACCACTTTTCCGTTTGACTTTTTTGTAAATTTTTTGTTACAAGTAATTTTTTAAATTTAATTTCACTTCACCAATTTTGACTATTTTGTGTATGTCCATTACATGAAATCCAAATAAAAATCTATTTAAATTACAGGTTGTAATGCAACAAAATAGGAAAAATGCCAATGGGGGTGAATACTTTTGCAAGGCACTGTAGTTGAGTATCTGGAGCATCAGCATTTGTGGGTTCGATTACAGTCTCAAAATGGACAGAAACAAAATAACTTTCTTCTGAAACTCATCAGTCTATTCTTGTTCTGAGAAATTAAGGCTATTCCATGCGAGAAAAGGCCAAGAGACTGAAGATCTCATACAACGCTGTGTACTACTCCCTTCACAGAACAGCGCAAACTGGCACTAATCAGAATAGAAAGAGGAGTGGGAGGCCCCAGCTCCCAACTGAGTAAGAGGACAAGTACATTAGAGTGTCTAGTTTGAGAAACAGATGCCTCACAAGTCCTCAACTGGCAGCTCCATTAAATAGTACCCGCAAAACCCCAGTCTCAACGTCAACAGTGAAGAGGCGACTCCGGGATGCTGGCCTTCTAGGCAGAGTTGCAAAGAAAAAGCCATAGACTGGCCAATAAAAATAAAAGATTAAGATGCAAAAGAACACAGACACTGGACAGAGGAACTC
The DNA here is from genome assembly GCF_002910315.2 of Salvelinus sp. IW2-2015. Lineage (NCBI taxonomy): Eukaryota > Metazoa > Chordata > Actinopteri > Salmoniformes > Salmonidae > Salvelinus > Salvelinus sp. IW2-2015. The sequence continues at coordinate 27,729,387 of NC_036839.1, forward strand.
TGCTTTACTTTCAAAAACAAGGACATTTCTACGTGACCCCAAACTTTTGAACGGTAGTGTATATAAACACAAAAGTATGTGGACACCCCTTCAAATTAGTTGATTCCGCTATTTCAGCCACACCCGTTGCTGACAGGTGTAGAAAATTGAGCACACAGACATTCAATCTCCATAACCAAACATTGGCAGTAGAATGGCCAAACTGAAGAGCTCAGTGACTTTCAACATGGCACCATCATAGGATGCCACCTTTCCAGCAAGTCAGTTTGTCAAATTTCTTCCCTGCTAGAGCTGCCCCGGTCAACTGTAAGTGGCTCAGCCACATTGTGGTAGGCCACAAAAGTTCACAGAACGGGACTGCCAAGTGTTGAAGCGCATAGCATTTAAAAATCGTCTGTCCTCAGTTGCAACACTCACTACCGAGTTTCAAACTGCCTCTGGAAGCAACGTCAGCACATTAACTATTCGTCTGGAGCTTCATAAAATGGGTTTCCATGGCTGAGCAGCCGCATACAAGCCTAAGATCACCATGTGCAAACCCAAGCATTGGCTGGAGTGATGTAAAACTCTTGGTCATGTAGTGTGAGTGTACAAAACATTAAGAACACATTCCTAATAATGAGTGGCACTCGCTTTTGTCTTGCCCATTCACCCTCTGAATGGCACACATACACAATCCATGTCTCAATAGTCTCAAAGCTGCCCCTTCATCTATACTGATTGAAGTAGATTTAACCTGTTTAGTTTTTGCCATGGAAAGAGCAGGTCTTCCTAATGAACTTATTTCAATTGACTGATTTCCTTACATGAACTTTACCTCAATAAAATATTTGAAATTGTTGCATGTTGCATTTATATACATACATACAGTACATAGTGTACATACATACACACACATACATACATTCATACATGCTTGCATACAAATAAAGAACACAAATCATAAAACATTTTAGTGCTGATATCATGCTTTATTAAATCAAGGGGAGGTTGCATTTAATTCTACAATTCTAATTTAAATCAAACGAAAGTGCAGGGCAGAACAGTTAATACATTTGGTTTTCTTTTAATTTTAACACAGCAGGTGTTGTCGCTGTGGTACACTTGCTTGATGTTTGCCCTAACACCTGACAAGGTGAAATTCTAAAGCTAACACACAAAAGTAACGCACTCAAACAAACCTCCAAAAGATGGCTCTGATTCTGCAAAAAAAAGTGCCTGATGGACTTTCAATTGTTAATGGCCAGGTTGATATTGTTCAGAAAATCTATCAAGCAGTCATTTGCCAGAAACAGAGCACACAAAAAAACATTTCAGCTCAAGTGCAGGTCACTCGCACGTTGAACATGTCATTAAAATGGTGGTTATGACATAGTCAGTTCAAAACACAAGGCCTAGTTGTGCTACTTACATGAGGGTTTATGCAAACAGCACTCAGGGTCTTATGATCATGTTACAATTCATAGGAGTATGATAATAACACTGCAGGTAATAACATACAGTGTCAAACATCTCGTCTCTCTGATTTAGTATAAACTTCAACAGGGAGCCTCTCTACCTGTTGAGGAAATCTTAAGACTTCAACTTTTTGTTGAGGCACATAGTTTAGTTTCAGGTTTAACAGGGTATTCGTTTCATGCGAAACTTTCTCCTTTTAAACATTTCAGTTCCATTTGTTTTAGTTAATATTGTCATAAATAACAATTCATACATTTTCCATAACCGTTAAGTTCGGCTATATACATTATGTACATGTCACAGAAAAATGGATCAAAAATCCTAAGTCATAATTATCCAATATGGCACATTTTATAACAACTTTAGACTTTAGTCTAGTTTGGCATAAATTAATGTCATGTTTGGTATAAAAATAGTTCATATTTACAATAACAGAAATCCAGGTCTTTATCAAGTAAGATTATTTTTTGTTAAATTAATAAATAAAAAGCATTGAAGTTGGGAAAGGGGATGATATAAATATTTTGACCGTTTTTTTTTATGATCGAATGCTTACAGTTACTGTTGCAGTGTCAGATCCAAAGTCATTGTACAGTTTGAGGGTGTACACTCCAGCATCCTCCTCTTTCACACTGGTGATGATGAGTGTAGTTAGGTCCTCTGAGGTCTCGATATGGAACCTACCGCCATGCTCCTCACCAGGCAGGGTTTTTCCACTGCGGGACCATTCGATGTTAGGTGTGGGCTCCCCGGAGAAAGCACAGGCTACGGTGAGCACCTTCCCAAGTTCAATGGTTATATCCTCTGGGAGAGCTTCAATTGTTGGTGCACCTGTTGCACCTTTTAGAGAAAACACAAAAAAATACTTAGACAACTACATCACTGCAAATATGGGTAATATTTTACTTAAAGGGGCAATCCGAAGTTGAAACAATTAAAATGTTCCCTTGTTTCGGTAAAAAGCTGGAATGAGATGGGATGGAGAAATTTAACCACTCTCAAATTCATAGACAGTGATATGGATGCAAGGACTGACCATCCATGATATCAAAATTATATTTTTAACCATATTTTATAGTGATATAGTTTGGATTCTGGTGAGTTATGACAGTTGAACTAAGCTCATGAGGCATTTATTAGTTATATTCTTCAAGAATCAATTGGTACATATCATTAATTTATAAGTCCAAAACTGTATGTAGCAGCTTTGCAGCATTGCTTGTTTAAAGCCTGAAGGTATAATGCACTATGATGAGGCTTTAATGTATTGTAAGACTTGTATGTCATAAGCATGTATGAGATACTCACCTAGCATACCCTGTGCAATGGATCTCATGGAGGACCCCTCCAGGTGAGAGTGACTCATCATTTCAGTCATACTGCTGGAGCTCATGGTATGGGAAGATGTCATAGAAGACATGCTAGCTAGAGACATGGTTTCCATCTGCATTTCAGCAGCCATGGCAGCCATGCTAGACATACTGGCCATACTGGAGCTGCTGAAAGAGGTCTCCTGATGCATAGAAGAAGAAGCCATGTGGGCTGATTGGGAAGAGAAGCTTTCTTGCATGCTACTAAGAGCAGCACTCTCCCCCATCATCATCATCTGAGCTCCTCCGTGGATTTCTTTCTTAACGACCTGTTCTGAACTTGTATGGGAAGCCATAGCCATAGATGCCTCTTTTTGACTCATTGTTACTTGTTTGGTTTTCACTGAAATAGACGAAAAGAGACAAGGAACCACTAGAAACATGCATGGACAAACTTGTATAGAATTGGTACAGAATTGAGTTTAATCAAAATACTTTTTTATGGCAGAACTTACCTTTCATGGCCATGTGTTGCTGCACATAAGCTGTGACTTTAGTGTAGATGGATTGGAACACTTGGCCGACAAATGAGAATGAAGATTTAGCAGAGACTCCTCCTTCTGCGATGAGCTCACAAGAGTATTCTCCCTGGTCCTTCTCAGAGAGGTCATTGATAATGAGGGAACAATGTCCATCCACAGACATGTGGAACTCATAGTGACTGCTCTGTGTCAGTTTCACTCCATTCCTGTACCACACAACTTCTCTCACGCTGCTTTCAGATACACAGGACATTCTCACTTTGTCTTTTGAGTTTTCGGCTGTGAGTTGGTGGACAATCTTTGGAGCTTTAGGAGTTGAGGATTTCACAGTTAGTGGAGATTTGATTCTCTTAGGTGAAGTGATTGGTTCAGGAGACTTGACTTGGGGAGGTGACTTCACTCCTTTTGGTTCAGGAGACTTGACTTGGGGAGGTGACCTCACTCCTTTTGGTTCAGGAGACTTGGCTGGGGGAGGGGACTTCACCCTTGGAGGTGAGACAACTGGTTCAGGAGACTTGACTCTGGGAGGTGATTTTACTCCCTTTGGCGACATGATTGGCTCAGGAGACTTGACTTGGGGAGGGGACTTCACCCTTGGAGGCGATACAACTGGTTCAGGAGACTTGACTCTGGGAGGTGATTTCACTCTCTTTGGCGACATGACTGGCTCAGGAGACTTGACTGGGGGAGGGGACTTCACCCTTGGAGGCGAAGTAATTGGTTCAGGAGACTTGATTGATGGGGTTGGCGACTTCCCCCTAGCGGGTGACATGATTGGTTCAGGAGACTTGATTGATGAGGTAGGGGTTGGGGGAACACTGGGAGGTGAAGCTACTCGTTCAGGAGACTTGAATCCAGGCTCTGGTGACTTCACTGAGACAACAACCTCCTCTTCAACAATTGCTCTGAAAATGGTCAGGCTAAACTGAGTCTCTTGTCTGCCCTCAGCATTCTCAACCACCAGTGTGTAGCTTCCTTCATCAGAAGATTGGACAGAGGAAATTTCAAAGGTAGACTTGTACTGCGTGGTTGACACCATACGATGATGAGAAGATACAACGACTTGTCCCTCATGCATCCATGTAACACTTGGTGCTGGTTCGCCATCAATGTCGCAAGTGAATCGAGCAGTCTCTCCCTCAATAACTGTTACAGACTGTGGTTTAGTTATTATTCTGGCTGCCAGAGTCGACTTGACTTTATGAACAGTCACTTGCTCAACTTCTGACTCCTCCATAGCTCTAATTTTTGTTTCAGATGAAGCATATGTTTCTGAAGATGCATATCTTTCAGACGATGCATGTCTTTCACCCAACAAGTATCTTTCAGTCAATCCAAACTTTCCAGAAGATGCTGATGATAAGGATGCTGCAGATGATAAGTATTCAGTTGATGCATACTTAGCGGATGCAGCATATTTTTCAGATGCAGATACAAATCGTTCAGATGTATCATATCTTTCATATGTTTCACGTGTTTCAGTTAACTTTGATTTACTTTCCTTCACCTCCATGTGTGTTGATGAGGAGGAAGCTGCCTTGAAGGATGATATGTGGTAATGGTCTGTCTTTGTGATATCAGGAACAAATGGTTGTGGAGCCTCCTCATCTTTACGACGTGATGTATATGTGGAGAATTCACCTTCAGAAACATCAAGGATACCATAGTCGGACGCTTCTCCCTTTGAGTTTGAGCAAACAACACGGTACGTGCCACTGTCCTCTGCCTGACAATCACAGATCTGTATAGACAGCACTCCACTCATGTTTGTGAAGCGGAACTTCTCACTTTGTTGAATCAGTTGTCCATTGTGGAACCACTGGATCTCAGCCTCAGGCTTCGCTTGGACATTCAGAGTGAACTTTGTATTCTGACCACATGGGACGCGATGGGAACGCATTCTCACGGTCACACGTGGGGCGTGGTCGAGGCTGAAGGGTGTTTGGGTCACTGTCTGGTACTTGCGCTCAGATTTCAGTGCAGCCTTTCTTGACTCGTATCTGGACATGATGTCGAATCTGGCTGACCTCTCAAATCTTGAGGATGAGCGGGAGGATCTCTCAGCTGAAGCTGGGGGGCTGGGGGAGTGTGGACGCGTCCTCTCAGGGGTGGGKGATCTCCTTTCSAYRATCTCCTCTGGCTCYAGAGGACRTGGGCGAGGAGYTCTTATMAGCTCAGAAACAGGGCGCATCAGCTCAATGTATGTAGGAGACAGTGATCTTCTCCTCCTCAWGAACTGTGAAACTTYTGTTCTCTTGAYCTTGTGCTCGGTTACTTGTGATACTTCTCTTCTTGCAAMATGTTTMTTWKCTTCATGACGCAKAGCAGAYAACTCGAAMCGGACAGGGCTGCYTTGTGGGGAGGCAGAGAAGCCAAGTTCAAGCTCCTCSTCAAGTTGGAGCCTTTCYTSYTCAGYTTTCTTCATTGASAGGTAATCATCAATGGGCTGCAGAAGCTCTTCATCRCTCATATCACCYAGGGAGCGTCTTCTTGAYCTGAAGGATGCCTCKGATCCARGAGAAGGTGACCGTCTTGCTGGTCTTACTGTTTCCAAGTCATCTTGYGTGAGCTTYGGRATACGCCATCTWGGCCTRTACTGGTCAGTAATTCTAGGAAGGGGCATKACATAGAATTGCTCCCACCTGGAGAGACGAATKCGTTTCTGTCTCTTCTGTACRATCTTCTCCATCCGCTCAGGCATTTCRTACTGATCTCKGAGTTTCTTGTACCACTTCATGTCAGACAAAGGTACAAAGTGTTTAATCAACAGGTCTTCATCCAGAGCACTTGCATCATGGACACGTGRCTCAGGAATTTYATATGGCATGCRAAGTTTCCTTTCCTCGATMTKTACRAATGGTTTTTCTTCTGTGATATCAAATTCRCCCTCRCAGTGTTTGGTRCTCACTSCYGGCTTGTATATGTCTGCAGCRTGTTTCAAAGCCTCTTGAGCCGCTKGGTTGARTCCAGTAACTTCAGTGGTGGAAAGGCKTTGTGCCATTTTCAGTGTCTTGTCAATTTGTTGTTGAACATAWTTCTGTTGTTCCGCCTCACTCTTATATWCTCTYCTYTTRTATGTAATGCGGTCCACCTTCAGTGTRGCCTGGCAACWCACTGATCCAACACAGTTTGTTGCWGTAACTTTGTAAAGACCTGAATCCTCAACAAGAGTTTCTCTGACATGCAGAACGTGATAGTCTACATCCTCTTGRACAACTGYGATTTGTTGGTTGAATTCCARTGGCCTGCCATCCTTCTCCCACTTCARGRTTGGTGCAGGTGTTCCMGAGACYCTCAAGTCAAARCGGACACTATGGCCCTCTACACACTCCACGTTAGCCAACAGCCGTTTGAACATTGGCCTCATGGTGTCTTCACTAACAGGGTGAGGTGTCACTGTCAGACGTGCGGTGCAACTATCTTCACCAAACTTGTTGTGGGCCATAACAGTATATTCAGCATCGTCATCAAGKTCAAGATTGTGGATCATCAATTGATAAAGACCCTTGTCACTAATGAAAGTGTACTTCTTATCATCTCGTTTGATTTTCTGWCCAGCCTTCARCCATGTTACTGTTGGCTCTGGRTGCACTGTTATGGTTACACCGAAACGAACATCTTCACCRATGTAAGCAGYRCGGTTGTACAGAGGCAGAGTGAASTCTGGTGGTCTYTGCATAAGTCTTTGCTTATCAAGCTTTCTCTTCTTTGTGAGTGAGCGTCCRATRAAGTGTTCACGRTAGCATCTCACAGTTTCAACRAAGAGTTCTCCATAGGYRYTATCTTCACCRTCCTGACTGAYRACTTTGCATCTGTAGACACCATCRTCAGATGYTTCAATTTCCTTGACGTAGATGCTAGCAAYTCCATTGAWGTAGCTGATTTCATATTTGTGACTKGCTGTTAACTGGCGGGTGCCAAAGTACCAMATTGCTTTTGTGGTTTCRTCRTARTKTTCAATGTTGCAAACAAATCTGACATGYCCACCYTCCTCTGAAGATCCATGCATGACTGGACCGGCTCTCAGACCTTCTRYAGGGTRCGCAATCTTGACTTTGCCAACTGCATAACCTCTGTAAYTYCTGAAKCCACCACCRAAAGCAACACGMGCTGMTGAGACRATTGTCTCTCTSTCTTTCTTCACCAACGTCTGGTAGTATCTTCTGTGTCTCAATGTYTTKATAGTYTTTKTGCTGAGKTGYTCCAGCTTCAAYCTAAGCCAAGGATGTTCCARAGCTTCATGAGCAGTCATACGTTTCTTCAGGTCTTTACAMAGAAGTCTGTCACAGAAGTCCATRCCTTCGAKGCTGGTCTCTTTGAARGCCTCACTGTCRAAKRTGTAYTCTGCATTTGAGATATTYTCAATMATTTTTGTGGTTGATTCTGCTGCAAARGGGTTAAGTCCACTGAGGAGCACATACGTTARYACACCAACTGACCACATGTCAGTTGCAGTGCTGACAAGWCCATGRCGGTGGACTTCAGGTGCACARTACTCTGGTGCAGTGAAATTGATTCTGATATTTTCTCCAGGAGTCAGTAATCTAGCCTGGCCYRTTTCAATAATTTTGATRTTTGTGCTCTTTCTTGTGGTGTAGACAATGTTGTCAGGTTTGATTTCAAAATGAGCATAGTTGAGTTTGTGCAAGAACTTCAGAGCTGAGCACACCTGTCTCAGGTACYTAACAATCTCCAGTTCTGAGAGCTCAAAGTTGCCTGTGCCAAGTCKTTCAAAGATGTCCACRCCTGAGATRAAYTCRTARATCAAGACCATTTCTTCCAAACTGTCAAARGACTCRTGTAGGTACATGAAGTTCTTGTGTTTAGMRAGATTGAGTGTCTCAATTTCCCTAGCA